>NC_140777.1:68449301-68606084 GCF_044657685.1 Stegodyphus dumicola | reverse complement strand
ACTATGGTTTCAAGTGCTTAGAGTAAAATACTTACACCAAATAGATAAAATATATATACCAGGTGATCAAAAAGTCAGTATAAATTTGAAAACTTAATAAATCACGGAATAATGTAGATAGAGAGGTAAAAATTGACACACATACTTAGAATAACATGGGGTTTTATTAGAACCAAAAAGAAAAGTTTATCGGGACTTTTTTCTTCGAGGAAATGGGTGATTCTGGTTTTGTAACTGCTACCGTGACGGGTGAGAGGTACGCCGATATGTTACAGAATTGCATCGCCCCCAGGCTGGCTGATAAACACCTGCTGGAACGTACGATTTTTATGCAGGATGGCGCTCCACCCCATATTGCTAGACGCGTGAAAGATCTCTTGCGCGCGTCGTTTGGTGATGATCGTGTGCTCAGCCGCCACTTTCGTCATGCTTGGCCTCCCAGGTCCCCATACCTCAGTCCGTGCGATTATTGGCTTTGGGGTTACCTGAAGTCGCAAGTGTATCGTGATCGACCGACACCTCTAAGGATGCTGAAAGACAACATCCGACGCTAATGCCTCACCATAACTCCGGACATGCTTTACAGTGCTGTTCACAACATTATTCCTCGACTACAGCTATTGTTCAGGAATGATGGTGAACATATTGAGCATTTCCTGTAAAGAACATCATCTTTGCTTTGTCTTAATTTGTTATGCTAATTATTGCTTTTCTGATCAGATTATTGCTTTTCTCATAAAACCCCGTGTTATTCTAAGTATGTGTGTCAATTTTTACTTCTCTATCTACATTATTCCGTGATTTATTAAGATTTCAAATTTATACTGACTTTTTGATCACCCGGTATATATATATATGTATATTAATTCCTAAAGGCTCGGTACATTACACTTGGATTATAAGTCCTATCACGTAATTACAGATTTAACTGCTAGGTGGGAGTATGACGCAAACATAGTGTTCACTGATGAAAACAAAGCAACTGCATCGCAGAATTAATTAAATGTGAGTTGGTTGCGACGGTAAGCGGAGATTTTGTAAGAAATGTTCAATAGAAGCACGTACAGACAAAACAATTCGTACATAGTACAAAAAATTCAAGGTGACTGGCTGATTATCCGATGCAACATGAACAGACTGGCCAGATATATCGACTGAAACCGAGATCACCAGCGATGCGCGTATCAAGCATTTATGAAGTAGAGGTAGATTTAGAAAAATTCTTTAATTGTTAACATGCATATTTTTTTAATGCTGTATTACAAACTTTCGCAAACTCGGAAAGAATTATGAATCACCCAGCTTTATAAAACCGCGGAGTTGGGAAAATTTTCTCCTCCTTCGATTATGATCTCTTTTAAATTCAATAATGCTATAACCATGATGCTGCAAAAAACAACTCAGAAGATGAATGGAACATAAATGATTTGCATTTGAGGCTCAAAAGTAGCAGCTTAAAATTTTTAGCCTTTGCTAATTAGCCTTTTGGGAGTAATTTCGAGTACACGAACCATAATATTCAAACCCCTCATACTATGTGCACATTACGCATATACACATTACGCGTTTAAGTATAGGTAGATTTATAGAACTACTAGGGTTTAGAAGCTAGAAATGGGATAAGCAACTATACCTTAGCTGGAAGTCAAGCCACGGAGGCTACTATAAAGCTATAAACTTGTTACCCGGGGGCTACTAATTACACTATTGGAGCACGTTTCGAGGGAAGATGATAATTCTGCATAACCTTAGCTAAACTGTTTCTATCGACTGTTAAAATGTAAATGCTGGATGTTCTCCTCCCCGCCATAAAATTTCTTAATAAAATGTAATGCGTAATTTGAATAGTACTTCTAAGCTGTAAAGATACCCAAAAAAACACTTTTTTTGCCCGCGGCCGAGTAGTAAAACCACTGAAATCTGGTAGTTCGATCCGACTTCATATCCTGACAAACGGATTAGTTGCATGAGAGTTTTCTTGGTTTTTCCCATGTAACGTATAACGTAAGCCAGATTTCCTTAAAACGCCTCCATGAAGGCATCCCTTCCGCTAGATAGATAACTCTTGAGTTTTTTAACGTAATCTAACTAATTCCGTAATCCCAGTCCACAAATTTGCCAATGAATTGCCGATTTTTTTACGAGGATGTGGATAATCAGAAAGTGCCAAAATTTAAAATAGATTTAAAAGAAAAAGCGATAGAAAGACTAAAAGAATAACGAGCTATTTTTCCCTTTCTTCCCTTATATTTATATCCTTTTTATGTTTGGTTTACTTATAAGGTATTTTATTATATTTCATTCATTTCTGTATATCCCATATTCATTCTGCAAACTAACAAATAGTTTTGTGTTTTATTATTTAGGTACCCAAACCTTCGCAATGCAACAGCGGTTAGAATACATATGGATTTGCATTGTAAGGTTTATCCTAAGTTTTTAACAGTTAATTCTGAGTTAAAGTCACTTTCCTATCATTCTTAATTTCAGCTTACAATTCTCTGCCAGAACGTGTTTTCAGAATCGCGGTTAAATGCAAATGAAGGATGAGCAAGTATTTAAAGTTCAAGTTTTACTGACTTCGTTAAGAGAGCCAGAGATTCTGACCAGCGCGCGTTAGCCTTTCAGGCTACTCTCTCTCTCGGCCGAAAGTACGGTCGAGAGCTATTTCTACTCTCGACCGTACTTTCGGCCTTTGATAGCTTTGCCGTTTAGTTAGCGTTAAGGGGCCAACTCTTGTAGAATCTTGATAGCTTCAGCTATATCTTTTTAGTTTAGTCAAGTTTATTTCTTGGTAATTCTGAGTTCAAGCCCAAGTGGAGGCTTTGCTGTAAACTCCAAGAAAGAGTCAACTGTTAAATCTGTTTTGAATAATAAAGGGTAATTAACCCTTCGTACGTTTACGGTTCTATCTTTCTGAACTACGCGATTATTCGCTTACCAGTTTTCAAGGTTCCACACATTTAGCTGTAAGTTATAGGTTGAAACATTACAACATTATACATTCTTCTTAGAGAGAATTTTAGGACAGAAGTCAAAATCAGACCCAAATAAAAATCCAACTATGATCATCTGGAGTATTTGTTTACATAGTATAAGAAAAACTATGTACATTTATGTTTAACAGCGAAATTTGAAAGTAATTTCTTTGTATTCAGTAATAAAAACCTTCAGCAAACGAAACAGAAAAATATATAACATAACATTTATTGCACAAAACGTAAATATTTACAATTACATGCACACAAACATATGAGCGAAGATCCTAACGCGTGCATTGTTCGTATACTTCTTGTTTAATACTTTGACGAAATCTTCCATTAAGCAAATAGCTTTCATGTGCTTTGCCGCATTCAAATTTCCTATCCTAACCGAACATACAGGGAACGATTATAGGCATATAGATATTTGTTTAAGTTTCATCTGCATTTTGTGAGAATTAAGGTGAATCGCACAGATCAAATTATACTTGCTGTGTCTAACTTCCTTGTGTTGTTGTTCCTTGTATATAGTTGCTGTGTCTAAGTCTTCTATGCGGAAACTCATTAACTATAGTAATAAAGCATATTAGCATATAATGGGCGAATAAAGAGGAGAAAAGAAAAATAAATATTATGATTAGGTAATAACTGGTCAAATAAAAACAGAAAACTTTTCCTTGATGACAGAAGAAAAGAAATGACTTTAACTGAAGACTTACAAATGCTCAAAATGAAAGTTTGAAATTATGTCTGCTGATAAAGCGAGTGAAGTTGCTAGAAATGTTAAAGATCAGCGGTTTTTTTTTTTTTTTTTTTTTTTATCTTTTCCATTTCTTCGGTAAAGGTATCATAAGAAAGGAATTACACACATATTCGCAAGTGAAGCCTGTTTAAATCTAACATCAATGAAGAGTAAAAGATGCATTTGAACATATTTAAGAATTATTGATGTACTGTTTAAATATGCTGTAAATATCTCTTAAAATTTATGCTAATGATTCTTATAATTATAGAATACAATATAGATTGTAGAATAAATATACAAATAATCTTTCGTTCTGCTGGGTCGATTGACGAAATTCAAACTGCATTTTTCATGTCTCGAAAGCGAGACATAAGATATGTATTAGATTTATATATCCAATATAAGGATTATATTATATAATCCGTTGTTCCAATATAAGTATTTTGACACAAAATCGGGCTTTTTCTGAAAGGCAATGTGAATGTTTTCCATATTTCGATTCTACGACTCAAATTATACCAAAATGCCAAATTTTGTAAAAATAACAGGAGTAGTTTTTGAAAAATTAGCTCTCAAAATTTTAGCTCCTCCATATTAATTGAATCTGATATACAGTGTCTCACAAAAGTGATGGGACACTTGTGCTTTACAAAAGGAAACTGTAATAAAATAAATTAAAAAAAGATGTAAAAATTTTTTGTGGGTGTGTTTCATACTTAAATTTAGTAACAATTATTACGTAACATACATTTTCTCAAAATATTAAAATATTAATTTAATAAAAATACAATTGTTTAGAAGAGCAAAAATGGCTCACATAAGTGATGGGACACCATTAGATACTACTACTTACTACAATAAAAATGTTTTTTGGGGTTTTTATTTTTAGTCAAAAGCAATTGCCAATAATTTATAAAATCGTGTGCAGTATTTCTCTTCAGTTTGTTTTGGAATTTTTGTCTTTTTTAGCTCTGTGCAGCCATGAATGCTAAACAAAAAGAAACTTTGCCTGAAATTCGAAAACTAGTTATTAATTTGCATATTGAACGTGGAAACTCTATTAGAGAAACTGCTGAAACAGTTAACTTGAGTCATTCAACAGTTTTCAATATCATTAAACAATATAAAAAGAATCATATGATTCATGATAAAAGAAGACCTGGCCGACCATCAAAGCTATCCAATGGAATAAAGCGAATTATCGTTCGAAATATTTAAAAAAAAATCCAAGAATGAGTGCTCCTAAAGTTGCTGCTGATTTACAAGCATTATATGGAGTAATTGCTAATCCTGAGACTATTAGAAGAGTAATTCGATCTGCTGGATATCACGGTAGAGCAGCCAGGAAAAAATTCTTCGCAAGTGAAAAGAATAGAAAACTCAGATTGGCTTTCGCAAAATACAACATAAATAAGAATTCTGATTACTGGAATGAAGTTGTATTTGCTGATGAGAGTAAATTTAATATATTTGGTTCTGACGGTAGAATCTTGGTGTGGAGAAAACCCAGGGAAGAATTTTGCAAACAGAACTTGGTGCCAACAGTAAAACATGGTGGAGGAGGAGTTATCGTATGGAGGTGTATGTCGTCCGCTGGAGTTGGTAATCTTGTTTTTATTGACAGTATAATGGATCAATACAAGTATATTGACATTTTAAATCAAAATTTTAAATCTTCAGCACGAAAATTTAACCTTCATAACGATTTTAAATTCTACCAGGACAATGACCCCAAGCACAGTGCTTTGAACGTTAGACTCTGACTGCTGTATAACTGTCCTGAAATAATAAAAACACCCCCACAATCTCCACACTTAAATCCCATAGAGAATATTTGGTAAGAATTGGAATCAAGAATTCGCAAACACACCATTTCTTCAAAACAACAATTGAAATCGGTGCTTCAAGAAGAATGGGGTAAAATCACTCCAGAAATCACAAAAATATTAGTCGAATCCATCCCAAGAAGATTAAATCAAGTTTTAAAAGTAAAAGGAAATCCAACAAAATATTGAAACCTTTTAAAAAGTAAAATTTTTGAATAAATATTTGATGAAAAAGTAAGTGTCCCATCACTTATGTGAGCCATTTTTTGCTCCGTTCTAAACAATTGTATTTTCATTAAATTAATATCTTAATATTTTGAGAAAATGCATGTTATGTAATAATTGTTACTAAATTTAAGTATGAAACCCACCCACAAAACATTTTAAAGTGTTTTTTTAATTTATTTTACTACAGTTTCCTTTTGTAAAGCACAAGTGTCCCATCACTTTTGTGAGACACTGTATATTTATTAATATATCTTTTTTTTTTAAACTTACTTGATTCATTCTTCCAGAATTTGAAATGTAGGCTTAATCCAAATATAATTCGCACATTTTTAATTATTTATCAGTAAAATTTGTATTTTTAAATAATTTTTTATAAATTTTTCGAAAAAAATTTTATTTTAACAAACACAATCGCTAACATCATCTTAAAGTAGATGTATTTGTAGACACACCTGCAAAACATTAGAGTTTTTTATTCAAAATCTTCTGAGATATACATGAATATATATATTGGAGCGTTTTGAAATTTGGCATCTTTTTTGTTTGAGCGATAACAACGCCAAACCATAATACGCATTTTGTTAAAATTATTTGAAAGTGTGAAGGATTACTTTTTACCTCTCGCACATCTATGAAAAAAAAAAATCTGATGTTGTACACCACATAACTTCCTTGTACGGAATATTAAATTATACGCATTTTTTCTTGCATTTCGTTTAAACTTATTGGATTGAATTAAATCTACTTCGCCGACAGCGCATTAACCACAATAGAATAAATGCATTCTTTAAAATTCACTTTGTTTAACATAGCGACACTCTGGCGCTAGGTTCACTTAACTGTATTATATTTCGTTCATATTATAACTCAGAATGCACAAAATTTATATCTTTTAAAGAATTATCTAATCGTTGCCACATGTTCTATTCAAATACTATCATAAAGTTAGAACGATGTATAAAAGAAATTAAGCAATATAAACAAAAAAGAAACAGTTTTTCACAGACGATTGAGTATTTCTCATTCAATTAATTCAGTTCTCACTTCGCGACAAGGCAAAAATAGATAAAAACTCAATATCTGTATTAAAAATTACTAATTATTAAAAATTAAATTATTAAGTGCTGTTTCAAATGTAAACAAGCAATGGCCGCCATAAAAAAATCATTAGGCTTAGCGGCATTTAGAGAACTTTTAAATTGTTGATAATTCTAAAAATATTGCATACAGATTTACTAAAGGCATAAAAACTTTAACCGGAAGATAAAAACAACATAATACAATCATTTTTAAAGCAAAAAATGTACAATTTACAAACATATAAGATTAAAGAAACTGAGATCACTGAGCCGGATAACAGAGTGGATATATTTATAAATATTGTTACGAATTTGGTATTTAAAAAGCTAATGTTAGTTCAATTATAAATTAAATGATTTTATTTTCCGCGCAGTGTAGCCCGTGACGAATATTAAAAGAAAGCTAAGTCGGAAAAATTGAAAATACAAGAGCACGTGCATTTAACATTAAATAAATAAATATGTTTTTTTGATTTCGAGAAAGTACCAGAAAATTCTCGCACGCGATTTAAAAATCTTATAAAAGGAGGAAAACCTCTCAGTTCGTGGTAGTTGCTTAGTTTGTTGTTGTTTAGAAAACTGCTCTTGTTGATTGTAGCGAATTCGCGGATTAGCTCTCTTTAGCTGTTTTGAATTAAGTTCTATTGGACATTTGAGTAGTTAAAAGATAACTACTGTGAGATATTGTAATACTGCATGATAATTTGAGAAAATGTAAGCATTTCTGTTGTGATAATAATAAATTTTTGTTCATTTTTCATCGGACTTGCGCATTCATTTCATAACGAACCCGTGCGCACGCAACAATTTTTGGTGCCAGAAGTGGGATTTCAATGCCAATAACAAGAGCGATAGAAGAGCAAATAAGGCAGTTGATATCAGCGTTTGCCTTGTTTAAAGAAGAAATGAAATCTAATAAGGAAGAAATGAAATTGGGCCAAGAATCCGTTAAGGAAGAAATGAAATTGGGCCAGGAATCCGTTAAGGAAGAAATGAAATTGGGCCAGGAATCCGTTAAGGAAGAGATGAACGCCATTCATGCTGGTCAAGTAACGTTTAAAGAAGATATAAAAACTGTACAAGAAAACATTGAAGCAGGTCAAGACGAAATGAAAAGAGAAATAACGTGCGTAATAGAAATTTGAGGCTATGGAAGACAGAATAGGAGCTATCGAAAATAAAGTCGGGCAAATTGAAGAAAAGGTTTCTTCTGTCAAAGATGAAATAGAAGATAGAGTGTCGGCTGTGGAGCAACGAGTCGAAGGAAGAGTTTCGGCCGTCCAACAACAAATTGAAGAGAGAGTTTCTGGAGTTGCCAAAGAAATGGAAACTTTAAAGAAATTCGTAGCGACGGCAGGGAGCAAGAGTGATGACTAAATTCTTACCGATGCCTGCTCGTCCATCTCTGAAGCTATCCACATATGATGGGAATACATCCTGGCAAGTGTATAAGACCCAGTTTTCAATCGTTGCGGATGCGAATGGATGGAATTCATCTCGCCGCTTCTCTGAGAGCAGACGCAGCAGATATCCTGCAGACGCTTCCCGAAAATCAAAGGCTAGATTTCGAAGCTCTATCCGGCGCTTTGGAGCTGCGCTTCGGCGAGAAATGTTTAAAAGACTACAGCAGGCTCCAATTAAAATCCCGTCAACAGAAGCTCACCGAAAGGAGCTCGCCACGGATGTTGAAAGGCTGTCACATCACGCCTTTTCGGAATGCTCGACAGAAACAATGGAAATCCTGTCCCTGCAATATTTCATCGATGGCATCCGGGACCCTGAAATACAGAAAGCACTGCGAATGGCGGATGTTAAAGATCTGAAAAGCGCTTTAGTGTACGCCATGAAATTTGAGGCAGCACAGCAAGCCACCCGTCGAGACCGCCATCCAGTCAGAGCTGCTCAAGTCCAGGAGCCAGGGGATCAAGTCACTGCTCGTCTAGACGATTTAACTAGACAACTGAACGCCTTGAGACGGAATATTGGTGACAAGAAACCGACCGTAAAGTGCTGGAACTGCGGTGCTGAAGAACACATACGACGAAACTGCAGAACACCCCAGGGCACGGATGCTAAAACCGCTCCTAACAAACAGCGGGGAAACTAATTAGTGGCCATCTCGCGGGCCGAAGGTTGTCAGATAATGAAAAGCCCCAGTTTAAAGCGCTTCAGATTTCTGCTGTGAGAGGCGGCAGTAATGGACTTTTCGTAGTGGGACATATTAATGGAGTTCCCTGCAATATGACGATAGATACAGGAGCCAACGTTACCATCATCCCAAAAGATTTGGCTCAACAACTGGGAAGCAAACTTATCTGGACGCTGCCCTGCGTTACCCTACAGACTGTGTCCGGTGAGAAGATCGACATCGATGAAAAAGTAAATGTTAACATCACGTTTGGAAGTGCCGCTTACCATCGCACGGCATATGTAGCAGAGATCACTGATTCTTGCATACTCGGATTGGACTTTCTAAGGAAATACAATTTTTCTTTGGACTTACGAATTAATAAAAAATAACGAATTGCATTCTACATCTGAGGACATAGCGTTATTTGGAGTTAATGATGAAGTTAAATCTGTCTATAAAATCATAGCACAAGACAATATCACAATACCGGCAAGAACAGAAATTTTACTTCCTGTATCCATAGCCGAAAATACAAATTTCCGCTACGGCATCATAGAATATCTCAATAACTGTAATAGCCGAAAAGGAGTACTAGTAGCCTCAACACTCGTCGACCTATCCAGAACGGTTATTCCGGTGAGAGTCGCCAATGTTACTGAGAAGGGGAGAATTATTAAGAAAGGTGAAGTGGTTGCAGCATGTACTCCAGTAACCACCGTTGAAAGAAAGAGTAACATCCAAGTATCCGTGGCCTCAGAGAGCATTACATCGGAGTTATTGCAGAATGCGCAATTAAACGATAAAGAGAGGAATGCTGCCGATCGCGTCATTAAAGATCTTCAAGTTGTTTTCTCCCGCTCGTCTTCTGACGTGAGTCGAACTAGTTTGACACAACATGGAATAGATATTTGCGATCATACCCCGATCAAGCAACATACAAGACGTGTACCTTTTGCTAAACAGGAAGAGGTGCAAACACTGTTAAAAGATATGGAAGAAGGCGATGTCATCGAGCCTTCAGTAAGTCCAATAGCATCTCCCATCGTCCTAGTCAGAAAGAAAGACGGCTCAACAAGATTTTGCGTTGACTATCGCCGGTTGAATGAGGTTACGAAGAAAGACAGTTACCCTCTTCCTAGAATTGACGACATTCTAGACACTCTTTCTGGAAGCAAGTGGTTCTCAACACTTGATTTAAAGAGTGGGTATTGACAGGTAGAAATACAGCCTGAAGACCGAGAAAAGACGGCATTTACTACGGGACAAGGGCTTTGGCAATTCAAGGTGATGCCGTTTGGACTGTGTAATGCGCCGGCAACATTCGAACGTCTTATGGAGACTGTTTTGAAAGGCCTTTCCTACGAAGCCTGCCTGATATACCTGGACGACATCATCATCGTCGGAAAGAGTTTTGAAGAACATTTAGAAAATCTTAGGAAGGTGCTTCAGAAACTGAAGCCAATCTGAAGCTGAGTCCCGCTAAATGCAAATTGTTCCGAAAGGAAGTGACTTACCTGGGACATGTCATCTCTTCAGAAGGTGTGCGCACGGATCCTGAAAATGTATCAGCGGTTAAATCCTGAAAATGTCCCGAAAATGTCCATCAGCTGAGAAGCTTCCTAGGGCTTTGCACCTACTATAAGAGATTCGTGAAGGACTTTTCTTCCATCGCAAGATACCTTCACAAGCTGACAGAGAGCAACCAAAAGTTCTTGTGGATAAAAGAATGCGAGGATGCATTTAACAACTTAAAGGAGGCTTTAACATCTGCTCCAATCCTGACGTATCCTCAGCTCGACCGACCATTTATTCTCGACACCGACGCGAGCAATGAAAGTGTCAGTGCTGTTTTGTCCCAAGAAATAGACGGCCAAGAACGTGTAGTGACGTACTGGAGCAAGTGCCTGTCTAAACCGGAGAGGAATTATTGTGTCACCAGGAAAGAGTTGCTCGCCATAGTCAAAGCTGTAGAACAGTTCCATGACTATCTATACGGCAGAAAATTCCTGCTACACACCGATCATGCATCATTGACCTGGCTTTTAAATTTCAAGAATTCTGAGGGTCAAATAGCCAGTTGGATACAGAGACTCCAAGAATATGACATCACTATCCGTCATCGTAAGGGATCATCACACGGAAACGCCGACGCCCTGTCTAGAAGACCTTGCCAAGAAAACTGCCGATATTGTTCCAGGGTGGAAGCGAAATACGAGCTGCTGACTCCGGTCGCAAGACAAATTATAACATCAACATCGGCTGATCGAGAGCCGTGGAGTGATGATGAAATCAGGAAAGACCAGCTGGAAGACCGCGACATTAAACCCATAATTGATTTAATGGAGTCATCAAACAGAAACCCTACTTGGCAGGACATTTCTATCTGTAGTCGTACAACCAAACAATATTGGGCACTCTGGGATTCACTTCACATTCGAAACGGCGTCTTATACTGGAAATTCGAATCGGATGATGGGAAGACGTTCCGATGGCAGATGATACTTCCAAGATCCCGCATTCCTGATGTCCTTAAAGAACTACATAACAGCCCTACGGGAGGTCACTTTGGAATAATGAAGACCTTACAGAGAGTTCGTGAGCGCTTTTACTGGAATAATGCAAAGGATGACGTGCAAAAGTGGTGCAGATCCTGCGATGCCTGTGCAGGTCGGAAAGGACCGAAAAGACGCAGCCGAGGCAAGCTGCAACGTTACAACGTAGGGCGCCTTTTGAACGTATAGCCTTTGACATCTTGGGACCTCTGCCACGAACTGCAGATGGCAACAAATACATACTCGTTGTCATTGATTACTTCACCAAGTGGCCTGAAGCATATCCTGTTCCTGATCAAGAGGCTGTTACAATAGCTGAGGTGATGATACAGCACTGGATTTCCAGGTGCGGAGTGCCTCTTCAATTACATTCCGATCAGGGAAGGAATTTTACGTCTGCAGTAATAAAAGAACTCTGTAAACTACTCGGCATTGACAAAACACAAACGACGCCATTACATCCCCAGTCGGATAGCATGGTAGAGAGGTTCAATCGAACCATCCTTAATAACCTCTCATTAGTGGTTTCCAGAAACCAACAGGATTGAGACGAGAAATTACCACTGTTTTTACTGGCTTACCGCAGTGCTGTCCACGAGACTACCGACTTTTCCCCATCACAGATGCTCTTCGGTCGTGACCTTCGTCTGCCTTGTGATCTATTGTTTGTTCGCCCTCCGGATGCTCCTTCATCGTCTGAGGAATATATTCAAGATCTCCAGGCCCGGTTTGAAGTGATGCACAACTTTGCACGAGAGCGAGTCAACTTGGCGACGGAGAAGATGAAGACCCGCTACGACACAAGAGCTACTGAACATCAATTCCACGAAGGAGACAAGGTGTGGTTGTGGAATCCGATTCGACGGAAAGGACTTTGTCCGAAATTACATTCCCCTTGGGATGGCCCGTACACAGTCCTAAAAAGGCTGAATGACGTCGTGGTTCGGATTCGTAAGTCTTCGAACTCTAAACCTAAAGTCGTTCATTACGACAGGTTAGCTCATTACTATGGCCATAGTACGTAATGTAAATAATTGTAAATAGTATAAGACCATGGTCCTTTTTGTTTTTAAATGTGTATTTGATTTGATTTGTATTTAGTATTTGATTTGTATTTAGCATTTGATTTCTATTTGATAGCATTTGATTTGTTTTATTTATTGCGTTCATGTTGTTTATTATTGTAATGTAACGCTTATTAATGCATTTATGCCACAGTTGTAAGTTTAGCTTCCTGTCCAGGGATTGTACTGCCCGGGACGTGCAGTCCTTGGGAAGGGGGCAGTGTTACGAATTTGGTATTTAAAAAGCTAATGTTAGTTCAATTATAAATTAAATGGTTTTATTTCCCGCGCAGTGTAGCGCGTGACGAATATTAAAAGAAAGCTAAGCCGGAAAAATTGAAAATACAAGAGCACGTGCATTTAACATTAAATAAATAAATATGTCTTTTTGATTTCGAGAAAGTACCAGAAAATTCTCGCACGCGATTTAAAAATCTTATAAAAGGAGGAAAAACCTCTCAGTTCGTGGTAGTTGCTTATTTTGTTGTTGTTTAGAAAACTGCTCTTGTTGATTGTAGCGAATTCGCGGATTAGCTTTCTTTAGCTGTTTTGAACTAAGTTCTATTGGACATTTGAGTAGTTAAAAGATAACTACTGTGAGATATTGTAATACTGCATGATAATTTGAGAAAATGTAAGCATTTTTGTTGTGATAATAATAAATTTTTGTTCATTCTTCATCGGACTTGTGCATTCATTTCATAACGAACCCGTACGCACGCAACAATATATTTATACAGTCAAAAGTCGTTAATCCGGACTCGTCGGGACTTCGGCGATTCCAGATTATCGATTTTTCCGGATTATAAATCATCAGTTTAAATCTCGTAAGTTGGCATGCACAAATTCTAAAATTAAAAATATGAAACCGTATTTTACGAAATAAAGAACAATTATGATCTAAATGGTATCAAAATTTACAAAAAGAAAAAAAGAAGCTTAATATTTATTTGTTTACTGTATTAAACATTTCTTTCAATGTAAGTTGTTTCGTTTTATGTGATAATACTTTCTCTTTAATTCTATAAACAGACATAATTTCTCGTTCAGTAAAAAAGCTCCGCTGTTCAAGTCCCGTAATTGCTGTTCCGAGAATACCGACTAACTTGTCAATCGAAATTTCTTCGTTTTCACTAACCTCTCTGTCACCTTCTTCATGTCTTTATCCATTTTTTGCAGCAATTCCACTTTTTGTTTGACGGACATCGAGACATACTTTCGGTTTGTAGAGCCTTTGGGAGCTCCAGAATCGGAAATTGACGTAATCGAAAGTTCAAGTTTACTTTTATAAAATTGCTCTTACAGTCTGCAAAAAATAATAAGCTGCATCCAATTCGAAGATTAAGGAATAACGCAAGCATCAACATTAACAGAAATAGATAATTGTATAATTTTAGCATATACTGTTCGTTATACGTTAAACGCGCACGCGAAAACGTATTCTGCACTTGCGCACACGCATATGCGCGTGCGCGTGAAGGTCTTACGCGCACGCGTAAACGCCAATGCGCATATGTCAACGCGGCGCATGCGCAGAAAGTTTTTAGCTTTGAGGTCCGGATTATAGATCATTCCGGATTATGGGTGTCCGAATTAACGACTTTTGACTGTATACGCTTGGCGCGGCCGATTAAAACAAAAATACGAGGTGCACATCTACATGTTATAGTAGTCCTATCAGGTTCAATGTTCCGTCTTACTTTCTTCGGGAACATGCAAGGACCTGACTCGGAACAGAGAGCTTACTAAAGCTATGTTCGATAACTGTGGGAAGTAGACAGGATACAGAAGAAGGGTATACAAAACCCTTTATTTTTCTCTATTTACAATAACTTCCGTACTTCGGAATACAAAGACCCACTACTTGTTGTCTAAACGTAAAGATATAAAAATAAAACTAAACTCTAATTTAACTTTAAAATAATAAACGTGGAAGATTGGCCTTATATTAACAGGAAGCCGTATGTAGTACAGAGAACTGTGAACACTACAATACGTTTAAAGTTATCAAGAGGATTAAACCTCTGGCCTGGAAGGCAACCAGCAACTGAGTAAAACTTCTAAGGTAAGCGGCCTGCTTCGACTAACTGCTTCCTTTCTCTCGCTTGGCAAAAAGCCACAACTTAAATACTTGGCGTTCGCCAGACAAACTTTGCATAAATACTTTAACGCTTATAATTCTGGCCGGAAGTAGAAAATAAGAAGTGATAGTAAAGATTTAAAATAAAATAAACGTTAGTAAAACTTAAGATCCTTACATACTTCCCGCCAGAGTTAATTAGTTTGAAACTGAGGTCTAAAACGACCTTGTTGAAAACTTTTAGCTCTAGAATCTAACGCGAGGCCAATCTTTTACAAACATTTTTCGCTAGAAACTAGAAATTTAAAAGAAAGAAATTTGTTTTTACAATAGCAGCTCCCAGGACACACAATTTTTTCATCTGTACTGCATCTAAACAGGAGCTTTTATTCAAATCTGGTTCCTTCCAGAGATCTGGAAGGAAAACTAGTTTAATGAAATGTTACGCAATGAAATGGCAAATAACATGTATAATTATTTTTCTCTTAACATTCTTATTTCATTCATAACTATTTTAATTATCTCTCCCCGTGCTCTCTGACATGTGTTGTAAAAGAACACCAAACACGAATGTGTTTATGTCTATGTGTTCAACACTTCCTCCTACAATCAAAACACTAACGTGTTAAAATTCAACATACCAAGACCTCGTAACACACCCTAATTTCAACTGTAAACCCTGAGGTACTATTCTGAAAGTGGCTAACTCTGAAGTGTAGCGTCAGAGAGCCTAACTACATTCATTCAACCTTTAACACATATTCACCATGATTTACTCTTTTTTTACAGTCACATAAAAAAAAAAAAAAAAAAAAAAAAAAAAAATTTTAACATTCCCTTTTACCATATCACGGTATTTCTTAACATTTGAAATAACAGTTCACATTGTATATAAGAACATATTAACATGCCGTTAATTTTACGCATTTGACAACATACATTAGTAGTACATTGTTAACTTCTATTCTTTTCAAAGCAAGTGCCAATTTTTCTACATTGAAATACTACATTTCAAAAAGTCTTTCAGACTAAAACTTCTTTCTTGCCAGAAAGTTTTAAATAAAATTTATACAATAACTTTTACAATCTTTAAGTCTTTACACATCGCTATTATACATCAACTTTAGTTTTACATGCGAGTAATTGAAAAATATAATACCAAAAGCGGTAACAACTCATTTCTCGCCCTTTTGGCGATAAAGGTAGACCTCGCATGAGGTAAAACTTCTTGAAATCTGCCACTTGCAGTAAGAATAAAAGATTAACTTAACTTTGCAAAGTAACATAAAATTTTACTTATCTTTGTGATATTCGGACATTCTTTTGTGAGCCCAGTCCTGGAAAGTAGCGTAGATTGTTGTTTGATTTATCCTTCTTCGTGTGCGGGCTCGCCTTCAGTGCCTTCCTCTAGATGCTTTCTTTTTTCTCCAGTTCGGTCACCCTTGAATACCTTCTTTTTCGCTTCTGCCTGTGGTCTTGGCCGTTTGATGGCAGCTGGTCTTTGCGGAACCGGGAAACTTCTTTCGCGTTCCTGCTTGGACCTCGTTCCTGGCCGTTCAAATTTTCCTTGTAACTTTTCCTCCGTCGCTGGTGGCCCTTCCGCAGTTCGGCTACATTTGCTGCGGAGAGTCCTGTCGTATGAGTAGATCTTCCGTTTTAGAGCCGGGTTATAGTTGCCGTCATTTCTCCTGGCTCTCTTTGCATACGTCGTCCTTCTCCCTTCTTCATTGTGGGGGTGTTCGTGAGCTCTCTTTTCTGGAGGGTGGAACGGCTTCTTTTTCTTGTTACCTTCAATTTTCCCGCGGGGAAACTTTCTTTTCACTTGCTCCTGCCTCTTAATGGCTTGCCCTTGTACTTGTCGTTGTTCCACCTCTGAAGCTTGTGCCTGCGGTGTCTGCCGTGCCGGATCCTGCAAAAGATCTGTAAATATTTGCATTTTATTACGATCATAGTAGGGTTTGATTTGATCAATGTTTGCGGAGCAGGTTTCACCATTTCTATCTTTTAACACCACTACAGCGTGAGGTATTTTTTCTATGACATATGGTCCTTCAAATCGTGGAAAAAATTTGGCAGTTTTATCTTCTGGTGCTGAAGAAAGTGAATGCTTAATTTTTAATACTTCATCCCCTACTTTATAAGTTACTCCCCGTCGTTTCAAGTCATAATATAGTTTTTGTTTTCTCTGTGCTACTTCAGTATTCTTTTTTGCTTCTTTAATTAGTTTTTCTATATCACCCATTTTAAATTCTGGGGCTCTTTGTTGCACATAAAATAATTTATCTAACAGCGTTATAATCTTTCTGCCTAAAAATAACTCAGCAGGAGTTTTGCCCGTTGTATCATGTTTTGCGGTCCTAAGGGCGAAAGCAAATTCATTGACATAGTTATCCCAGCTTTTATGAAAATTTTTAACATAACTACGGATACTTTTCACTATATTTCTATTGACTCGTTCCGATATATTTGATTGCGACCGATACGGGACCATTTTTAAATGACGTATACCCAGTTTTTGGCACATGTCTTCAAATACATTACTTACAAATTGAGGACCATTATCCGATATAACTTTTAGGGGCGCCCCGTATTTTAAAATATATTTATTTAAAATAAAATCAGTAACTAATTTCGCGGAGGCTCGTTTTAAGGGAACAATTTCGGTCCACTTACTAAAATGATCAACCATAACAAGGAGATAGCGACTTTTATTTAACTGACTTTTTGAGAAAGGGCCCAATAAATCGATGCCAATTATTTCATTTGGAAATTCGGATTTAATACTATTTAGAAACCCGGCCGGGCGGAAATTAATATAATTAACTGCTTGACATGTTGGGCAGGACTGGACATACGCCCTTGTTAACTTTTGCAGTTCAGGAAAGTAGACTGCCTCGCGTACGCGTTGGATAGTTTTTCGAATACCAGCATGAGAAGCTAAAGGGCTGTCATGGAGCTCCTGCAGGATATTTAATCTAAGACTAGCTGGGATAACAGGTCGAAATTCGTTGTTGGAATTCGTAGTTTTTGTATAAAATAATAGACCATCTATTAGTTCGTAATGGGCCGCCCTATTTCTTATCGCCACAATATTTTGGTGGCTAAAATTTTCAGGATCCTTCAAATACTCATAAATGCTTCCAAACTCAGGATCCTTACCCAGTTCAGTTATTACAGTTTCTCGGGAATTTATTGTACATGCTGTAAGCATTGCCACCTTTACAGTATTACCTTCTTCATCTATTTTAATTCTGGATAGGGCATCTGCTACGATATTTTCCTTTCCGGGGGTATGCTTGATTACCAGATTATATTCTTGTAGCTTGAGTGCCCATCTTATTAACCTTGGGGATAAGTTTTTCCCTGAGTACAATCTAGTTACCGCCGCATGATCAGAGTACACTGTTATTGGCGCCTTTCCAAAATAGACTCGGAACTTTTGCACTGCTAACAGAACTGCAAGTGCCTCTCTCTCGGTCGCGGAATAGTTTCTTTGTGTTTGATTTAAAGTTCGGCTAAAAAATGCCACGGCCTGTTGATTTTGCGAAAGTACCACTCCTACTGCATAATCCGAAGCATCCGCTGAAATGTCTAAATTCTCATCCTTTTCAGGAAATTTCAACACAGGGGCTTGCGTTAATGCTTGTTTTAATTTTTCGAAAGCACTATTGGCTTCGGCCGTCCACGAGAATCTTGCCTTTTTCCTTTTTAATTTTAACAATGGTTCAGCAATAGCTGCAAAATTTTTTATAAAGGACCTATAATATGAACAATGTCCTAGAAAAGAAGAGAGCTTCTTCCCCGTGTTTGGAGTCGGATACTTTTGTACAACGATTATTTTTTATTCGTCTGTCTCTATTCCTTTCTGAGATATTTTGTAACCTAAATATTTTAATTCAGGGGCTGCAAATTTGCATTTTTCGACATTAACTTTTAGACCGGCCTCATTTAATAAAGAAAACACCTGTCTTAAATCCTGTACATGTTGGTCGAGATTATCACTAGTAATAATGATATCGTCTAAATAGATAAATGTGGACTTTCCAAGAACAGGCCTTAACACAATGTCCATACATCGCTGAAATGTTGCCGGTGCCCCTGAAAGGCCAAACGGCATACGCAGAAATGCGTAAGTGCCAGACTTGGTTATAAAAGCAGTCTTAGGCACGTCCTCAGGCCTAAGCCCTATTTGAAAATAACCAGTCGTCAAGTCTAAAGTCGTCATATATTTGGTGGATGTTATATTCCTTAGAATTTCTTCAATAATAGGTAACGGATATACCGGATATTTAGTTATGGAGTTTAATTTACGGTAGTCAATTGCGAATCTCCGCCTTTTTGGATGTGTCAAAGGATAGTCATTATTTTCTTACATAAAACCACCGGGCTAGCAGAACTACTTGAGATGGGCGTTATGATCTTTTTACGTAGCATATCGGTGGTATGCCATTCTATAATTTTTTCCTTATTCTTATCATACCGGTATGCTTTGTGGCGAACTGGCATTGAATCTCCGGTGTCAATTCTATAGTTAGTAACTTGAGTAAATCCTAGAATATCACTAAATAACGAAGCAAATTCACTTGTCGGATTCTTCGTTGCTCTTCATTAGGCAGGTGGTCAAGGTTTAACATCGGCGGTTCAGCCTTTTCTCCACGAACTGGTTTCATTGTCAGCTTAAGGGACGCTTCATTAAAATCCAGCGTTGCTTGTGTCTCTGAAAGAAAATCTATTCCTAAAATAATATGTGCTTGCAGATTCTTTACTATGAAAAACATCACCATTACTTGTTCGTCCTTGATACGGACATACAGCGGTAATTTACCTACGCACTTATATTTTTCTCCTTGCGCCGCTAACACTGTCGTATTATCCGCATTATATATGCGGTATTTGCGAAAATACTTCCTAAAAAACTCTTCTGCCACACAGGAACACTGCGCGCCGGTATCCAGGAGTGCGGTGGCTGGGATATTATTCACCAAGACTTCAATCTTCGGAAGAGTCAAATTTTTCACCATTACTGTATTTAACTTGTAGGAAGAGGGGTTTTCGTGGCCTTCGGATTTCCGCACCCTCTCGTCAGCAGAAATCCGTTTTAGTTTAAATTATTTTTCCTTTCCGTGCTTTCCTTCTTTTTCCACTGGCCTTGAGACTTTTTTCCTGGGTTGCTTTTGAACTGTCGACGTTCGCCGGCTGTTTTTGAATGCTCGGGTTTCCTTGCCCACTGATTCGCATTTTCTCCGTAGCCATGTGCTTGAGTTTGCTGTAGTCTTGGCGTACCAAATTGGTTTCGCTGTTGATACTGGCGTCTTCTTTCGACGTCCGCCGTTCTTCTACTTTCAAACTGGATTGCTAGCTCAAATAACTTTTCCAGTGTAGTCGGATTTCTTAATTCAATAAAGTCTTGCACTTGGGGTAGTAACCTCGGCAAAATTACTTGAATTATTTCAGGATCCGGACGGTATCCATACAAGAGCTTGAAAACGTTAATTTTTCTTAAAATAAAGCTCGAGAGGTTTTCGATTCTTTGTTGATATATACTGAAAAGTTCCGTTTCTAATTTCGCACGATCCCTTACAACAGGGAAGGCTTTTAGTAGGGCAGTCTTGAAATTTTCGTAAGTATAGGTGGGACTTCCTGCTTGACCCAAGAGACTTCTGCCTATACATTTGAGCCAGTTAAGCGCTTGTCCCCTCAAAGCGCTGGTAGCTAAGGTAACTTTTTGAAATTCGTGCACGGGGTAGAGCATGAAGTGGTCATCCAATTTTTCCAAAAAACTGGTTACCGGTGAGTTTCCATTAAATGTTGCTTCTGGTTTCATCGAAGCGCGCATGGTCTGGACAATGTAACCAAATCCTTCCAGGGCGGCAGCTGGCATTTCTGGATTCTGAGCCGCTTCTGCAGGAAGCACAGGTTCTTCTTGAAACTCGTCCATGGTTATTCTTCTTCCTTGGGCGCCACTATCAGGTTCAATGTTCCGTCTTACTTTCTTCGGGAACATGCAAGGACCTGACTCGGAACAGAGAGCTTACTAAAGCTATGTTCAATAACTGTGGGAAGTAGACAGGATACACAAGAAGGGTATACAAAACCCTTTATTTTTCTCTATTTACAATAACTTCCGTACTTCGGAATACAAAGACCCACTACTTGTGGTCTAAACGTAAAGATATAAAAATAAAACTAAACTTTAATTTAACTTTAAAATAATAAACGTGGAAGATTGGCCTTATATTAACAGGAAGCCGTATGTAGTACAGAGAACTGTGAACACTACAATACGTTTAAAGTTATCAAGAGGATTAAACCTCTGGCCTGGAAGGCAACCAGCAACTGAGTAAAACTTCTAAGGTAAGCGGCCTGCTTCGACTAACTGCTTCCTCTCTCTCGCTTGGCAAAAAGCCACAACTTAAATACTTGGCGTTCGCCAGACAAACTTTGCATAAATACTTTAACGCTTATAATTCTGGCCGGAAGTAGAAAATAAGAAGTGATAGTAAAGATTTAAAATAAAATAAACGTTAGTAAAACCTAAGATCCTTACAGTCCTATATACAAAATTTCAACGTTCTGAGGCTACTCGTTTTTGAGTTATGCGAGATACGTACAGACATACGTTCGTACAGACGCCACGAAAAACTTTCTTCAGAATTCATTTTAAAGCAGTTTTATAATTTTTTTGGAGGAAAAGAGTCTTTTATTCTGTCCTTACCTACAGATGTCACCAAAAACCTCGTTAAATTGAATTCGAGAGCGGAAGTCAAAATGGAGATATTTTCGTTGAAATATGCTGCCTGAAACTTTTCGTGATTACAATACTTCTTTTTTACTTAGTACAAGGAATTAAAAAAGGAAACTAAGTAGGTTACTATAAAGTAAGAATTCCGCCAAGAAAATTATTCTTGGCGAAACTGAAAAAAAAATACGCCAAAATAAATTCTAAACTTTTTCCGTAAATTTCGCACCAAATTTTACAAAATTTAATATTTAGGCATAATTTGAGTTGTAGAATCGAAATATGGAAAAAAATTGGCATATTTCAGAAAAAGTCCGATTTTGTGTCAAAATACCTATGTTAAAATAATGCAATATATAAATCTAATATATATTCCAAGTCGTTCTTTCGAGACGTGAAAAGCGCAGTTTTAATTTCGTCAATAGGCCCAGTAGAAGGGGTGATATAAAACTGTGCCTCCCTTGTTTTTGCGCAGTGTAACTTTGTTTGTGAATAATAAATACTTCCCATCAGGATAACATCACTCGGTTTGGTCTTGAAAAAACCTTAGATCGGAGGTCATCTCGATGGTGCAAAGCAACTTCCCGCAATGTGAACAGCTACGACTTTCTGAATATTTCTTTCTTTTTCTCAGAAGCTTCATGCAAGTTTAAAATAGTAGTTGCATAAATATTCAATTTCCAGCGCCTTAAGCAAGCTGAGAGTCAGTCTGAATAATCTAGATCTCTGATTGTGAGAATTCCATATTAGATGTTTTGCTTAAATATTTTTGGAATTATGACAGTCTTGATGTCAAATGCTTTGTTATTGGAAGAAATGTTTTTTCCCGTTTAAACAAGTGCTTCAGTTTAATACATAAATTACGATTTCATTTTATAGATTTTATCCTTTATAAAAACATTAAACATTTCAAGTCAAAAACCTGAGATAAAATGTTTCCAATGTACAGTTATAAAACTGAAAATAATAAATAAACTTTGGTAAAGTGAAATTAAATCGAGTAAGTTGTTCTTAAATTTATATGCCATTTTTAAAAATTCAATACCAGATACTTAAATTTATGGCTACTAGTATTTTGAATGCATTACTCGAATTGAACAAATGAAAAATTTCTACGCCAAAATGTTGCAGTCTTATAATTTTAAAATATTTTCTTTACTTATTTTCATAATTAACTCCAGGTTGCATTTTACCTCTAGTGCATATAACAGCTTTGGCTTTAATAATAAGTTTAATTGTATTAAATCTATCGTGCATTTGTATTTTCAACGAAGCTCTTTATAATTCCTTTCATTTGTTTCAATCCATATTAGCTTAAGTTAGCTTCAATTAAGTTCTCGAGGCTGACGAAAAGCAGTCTGCAAGCCTTCTGAGAGTGTATTACCATACGTAATTAGGAATTGCATCTTCATTAAAGCAAATTTATTTTAATATGTAAAGTTTGTCCTGGGTTCTATTTCCGGCGATCGAAAGAGGTAGCTATATGGAATTTACTCCCGAACTTGTTATGCAAATACAAACAATTTCCTTTCGAAAGTACTCCACGATCTGCAACCTCTCATTAGGCAGATAGCTATAATGCTTTGCCATAATTAAATAATCCATTCTAGATATATTGCTCTTTCAACATACCTGATCAAAGTTTCCAGCTAGTCGTACAAGATTTACAAACTCAAATTTAAAGAATTTTATGTTGAAGAGAATACTGTAATTCAGATTACAGTTTTCTAAGAATGCTAAATCTGCATATAGCTGATAGAAAAAAAAAAAAAAAACTAAAATTTCACAAACCTTATAATTATATTAAATACATTTAGACTGCCTACAGATACATTTAAACTGCCTATTGATTAAAATTTTTTCTTTATGCTTCAAGAACAAGAAAAAAAGGAAGAGAAAAATAATTAAAAAATTAAAGTATTGTACGAATTTCCTTCGAATGGAATTTTCCAGCGGCTATCTTTTTTATTACTGCATCCGAAATAATGTTCTGTGCAAATAAATTATACATAAAGTTCACATAAATCCACGTTATTACTTTATCTCTTAGCCATACACCAGCTGTAAAAATAATGATAAAACTTCCTTACTCTAAATCGACAGCTGCGTAGAGTGAAATCTGTTAGATTCAGTTGCTTGAAAGGACAATGGATGTGATATGGGCAGATTGAATAAAGGAAATAGGATTGTTTATAAAAGATTATTACTCCCCCCCTTTTAGATCTTTTCTTTCTCATCTTAGGTGTTAAGAAACTTTCGAATTTTTTTTTAAATAGATATTTTTACTCCATCGATTTTTCATTAGTTATGAATAGGAAAAGGTGTTCCATAAATTTGCTTTTAGTGATTTTTAAAAATCATATGCAATCATCAACATGGGGCATCAGATAAGATGATTTGCACCCTAAGACTATTTACAAAGGGGATTTTTTTTAAAACATTAGGTACGGTTTAGTTCAAATTTTCACTGATAGACGCGTTGTTAGTATCACACTATTCTTTATGCGATACTGATGATAAAAAATCAAAATAGTAATATATCTATTTGTTTACATATGTGAGCATATGTCTCAGATGTACGTCTTGTTTTAAAAAGTTTAAATTTGTATAATTTTTGCGATATTAATGTTTTAGCATCATCTATCGGCGAAAGCTTGAACAAAATGTATATACCTTACGTCGAAACAAGAAACTAGGCTTCTGTAATATATTTTTAGATATGAACTGCACTCTGATACGCCACTTGATTGATTTTATAAAATGTGTACAAAATTAGGAGACAAGTGGGATTGATTTTGAATATTTGTTTATTAGTCTTTGGTTTTAGCGAGATTCAATGCCACTATAGTATAAGAAAGAACATTAGAGGGAATAGTACTTATTATGTTCATTCAAATGTTAGCCAAAATTTATTTTTATTTTACATAGCTTATTATGTCATTTTAATTTGATACTACAGTACATTAAAACAGTTATTCATCCATCAGAAGCGTACATATTCTACAGTCTGGTTACTTTAAAATAGGAACTTCAAGGCCATTTTCCGAGGCCCGATTAGACTGGTAACCATGGAAACAACGATGTGCGTTGTTTAATTTTCCTTTATTTAATTTCCATTTAGCATGTTTCGCTTTGTGAAAATCACAAGAATAAGGTTAACTTTAACTACAGCTTCCAATAGCGTGGAGAAAATAACTGCTGTGAAGATATGACGACACGAGTTATGATCGCAGATGTGACTGGGATTGATGACGGCCTTGAAGTGCCTATTTTAATGAAACAGATTTTAGTCTGGTATTGAGGAAGGTACAAACATTCGTCTCGTGACTATAAAAAACTGTATAACTTCGAAATAGAAGAAAGAGGTTAACTTATCTCAAACTAAAAATAAGTGCGATAAGATAATCTCTACTTATTCTTTCATTTCAAAATGGTGTTATTTTTGTTATTTTCATAAGTATTGGAATTTTAATTGCATTTTACTATTCTCGAAATGGTTGTAATATGGTCTAAAATTAATACGACATAATTATAGCCCAATAAGTTGGTTTAATGTTTAGTCATAAGAGAGCGGGAAACACATTAAAATTCCTTTAAAGTTGAAATAGCATCACTCCAAACCAGATGAACAAGCAGCAATTATATTATGTCGTAATTAATAAACAAATTACATGCCTCCAACATATATCATACAGTCATAATAACAATTTTTTCTTATGGTTAAAATACCGTTAATAAATAAATAAATAAAATTATACAAATATTACATATTACTGCTTTATAATAACAACAATAACGAAAACAATTTAATATTAAAAACTTTCCTCAGGACAAATTCCATATCCACGATATTATTTCTATATTTATAAATTTGTCTTAAGCTTTTCGATGTTTTCATGTTTAGGCAATCATTCGGAGATATTTCTATGCTGATAGATGCCTTCTGTTTGCAAAGCTAAAAACTATTCTACCTCATATTCTTAATTATCATTTGATAACTTTGAGCTTTGATTATTCATTTACACCACAGAAAGTTAATCTATTGCACTATACAAATATAGAATTTCAACAAAATGTTTATATGTGTTAGTATATTGTTGTGTTCTACGGTTTCGTGGATTTGGAGTAATTGACAATAACACTTGATGAAGAATCAAAACACAATTTATTCCCCAGTATTACACAGGAGAGTTCCAAAGACAACTTTACAGTCATCGAAAAACTAAGATAAACACGCTAAAACAATCAGCAACACAGCCTTCAGGCTATAACGGAACGGTGAAGACAGCTTCACGGCAAAGCACTTAAGTACAGCTCCCGACTTAGTCGATCGCTCTCAAGCTAACCTCTCAACTCTACTACTGAACTCAAGATACTCTAGATACTACTACACTCACGTGTCTAATAATTCAATCAAGCCTAAACGGCCCTAGAAAAAAGCTAGCAAAAGATCAATTAAACAAACACAGGATGCAGATGGGTTCATTGCGCCCAGTAAAACGGCCAGACCAACTAAATTAGTGAAAAGCAACTTAGAGATCTTAATTAACAACAAATTTGCAAACCTGAAAAACGATGCTAATGATACTGTAGAAAATGATATGGATACACAATCAGAAAATATAGCAGTTGAACCCCCAAAAGTCAAACCAATTATGGCAAAACCTAACATAAAATACTCAGATTTCCTTAAAAAAATGAGAATCGAAACCAAACTTAATTTTGCTGGAAAAGTCTCGGGAGAATTTCTAAAAATCTTCCCCAAAACGGAAGACGATCATATGGAAATAACTAAATACTTAAAAGCACGAAGAGTTGGCCACTACCTAATTCTGAAAAAGTATAACAAACCCATTAGAGTAGTGTTAAGAGGACTACCAATCGACTGTCCGATTGTGGAAATTCACGAAGAATTATGTAACTTAGGATTCAAAGTCCATAAGGTTGCCACAACTCCGCAGATAAAAAACTAAAGTCCCAATGCCACTCTTTCAGATCCAATTTGAAAGCACACCAGATGTAGGTAAAATTTATGAACTAAAATATTTCATGTTATTCTACGTAGAAGTTAAAGAGTACAAAATAAATGTACACACTGTTCAGTGTTTTAACTGCCAACACTTCCATCATAATTCCGAACAGTGTAAGCTCAAACCGCGTTGCCTTAAATGCGCCGGCGGTCACAAAACTTCTGAATGTGTCTCTAAGAGAATTGATATACTTTGCTGGCCACCGTAAATGCAACACCCTGAAGGAAGCATGCAAATAACATGAAATTTACAACATGCATTAGCGAAGGTGAGATATGCAAATGATTAGAATTTCAGCGCAGACGCACATCACGCGCGCCTGTGGCGCCACTTCAAAGAGCTATTTAAGGCGTTGGAGTTTTCGACGATTTCAAGTTCGGCAATTGTGTTTTTTTTTTTTTGTGGTTTTTTCAGAAAAAAAAAAAAAAAAACCGATCATAGTAAACAGTGATCATCGTTTGATCAAGTATCCGAGTTCGACAGAGGAAGGATAGTGGCCTACCGAGAGTATACAAGCCGAGAGTATACTACCGAGAGTATACTACGGGTATCCAAGCTGCTTTCGGGGAAATCGTTAGTTGTTAATCGTAGTTAAGTTATTAGTCATGTTGGACGAAACCAAACAACTGTAATGCGGATATGTGACCGCTGGATGCAGGAGGGTACGACGGACCGATGCGTTCGATCGCATCCACCTCAGTGCACCACTTCACGTGATGACAGGAACATTGTGCGCTTGGCAGTGACGGATCGTTCAGTCACATCGTTAACCATAGCACAGCACATTCTCAGTCTGTAACGCATCATCTAGCGTCTGCGCGTACCATTCGACGCCGTTTACAGCAGAGTGCTTTGTCCGCAAGACGTCCATTGCTTCGTTTACCCTTGATGCAGAACCACAGACGTCTCTGCCGCCAATGGTGCGGTGAAAGAAGGATATAGACGGCAGAATGGAATCAAATTGTCTTTACTGACGAGTCACGCTTCTGTCTGCAACACCACGATGGTTGGATTCGAGGCTGGAGACACCGTGGGGAGAGGATGCTGAACAACTGCGTTATGCACCCCCACACTGGTCCTGCACCGGGTATTACGGTATGGGGCGGTACTGGATATCACTCTCGCACTCCTCTAATACGCATTGCCGGTACTTTAAACAGCCAGCGCTACACCTCCGAGGTGTTGGAGCCAGTTGTCCTTCCTTGCCTTCAGGACTTGCCCACAGCCATATTTCAACAGTATAATGTGCGACCAAACGTGGCACGTATTGTCCAAGGTTCTTCGTCAATCGCCAGATTGAATTGCTTCCCTGGCCGGCTCGCTCTCCGGATCTTTCGCAGATAGAAAACATGTGGTCCATGGTTGCTGAACGATTGACCCAGATTACATTCCAAGCTGCCACACCAGGTCAACTTTGGCAACGTGTGGAAGCTGCTTGGTCTGCTGTACCCCAAGAGCACATCCAAAGTCTCTTTGAATCAATGCCGAGGCGTGTGGCAGCGGTTATCTTCAACAATGGCAGCTACTCTGGCTACTGGTTATGGAAGGAACCACACTTCACAGAAGTCTATAAATTTAATCATTTGATACTTGGTCAACATGTTATCTAATAAATAAATTTTGTTGTGATATCTCTTGTCTTTCTTGGTGTTGCAATTTGGGTGGCCAGCAGTGTAGTTAAGCATTGTAATTGCTTAGAGACTGGTCACACGCCAATTGGAGGGGTTGCTCGAAATTTCCTAAGTTAATTAGTCAACAACCAAAAGTTGCTAGAAACGCCAATCCAGATAATAACCACAAAAGCGACATAAGAACCCCACAGGTTACTTTAAGTCTCTCAAATGCGAACGCAGTTCAAAATCGTGGCAAAACTCCCAAATTAAATAATGTAAATAACAGTATCCCTTTTAGAAATCTTTAAATTATTCCAAGAAATAGGAAAGATATTTAGAGGACTTTCACTAACACAAATTGTTCAAAGGGTAGCGGCCAAAATTCCAAAAATTCATCCTGCTGAAAACTCAACTGATAAATTGTTTATCCTCTTTAATCTCTTCGAGGAAATATTCATGTCGCAAAGTGACTAATGTCCTTATATCTTGTACTTAAAAAATATTCAAAAAAAATTCCTTATATCTATTTATATTAGATTAATTATGTATCACCTCCCGTGTAACTAAATTTTTATTATTTAGCTTGGCTCACTGACGCTCCTCTTACTTGCTCGACCACCCGTTTATTGCCATTAATGTAATTCCCCATTCTCGTTTATTAAATTATTGTTTCTCATTCTTTTATGTCACGAACTGATTTGTACATTACTTTCTTACTGCATTTTTTATTGAATGTCGTTTGTGTAAATTGCCTTCAGCAACTGCAATCATCAGCTTGAACGGCACACTCACCAGATGTTTGCAAGGTTATCTCTCAATCTACTCTGCGCCAGGTTTCACGTTAACTTCACGAAAAATCATTACCCATGCTCTTCTTAATCAAAATAACTTTCTCACGTAAGCTCAAATACTGCTTAAAAATCTTCGCACTGAACTTTATGGACTTATTCTCTGTTATGTGCTGACATATATTAGAAGATGCACAATTGTTCGATAACGGGTAGGGCTTTCGGCCCAGGTACCCTGGTGCTAGCACCTTCTACCGTGAAACTAGATACTACTACGCGTACATGCAAGGGTTTTGACCTTCCCTCGGGAAAACCGGTAAGACTTCGTTCTATAACGTTCTCGCTCCGTCTAAAGCATATCCTCGATTCTGTCGCCAAATGGGCGATTTCGCGCCAAATCTGGCAATCCTGCCTTTCCTTGCTACTTTTTTTCAACCTTTACCCCGCTTTGTGGGGAAGCTATCTTACCGCAACTGAGCATTTTGTTACAGCAGAATGTTAAAGACCTTAACGAATCGGGTATTTTTAAAATGTCGAAATATGCCCCAAATATAACGAATTTTAAAGCTTAGTATATTTAAAACTAACTGGTTTATGTTCGTGAAATTTTGTGTACTTATTTTGCTATTCTTGATATTGTATTTACTGCTTCTGTTTCATGTTCCAAATATTAAAATATTTTAAACAAACTACTTTCTTTGTCATCCACATAATATTACAGCCTTATCGAACAAATAAATCAAATCACTACTTTAAGCTGATTTTTTGTCAAATTAGAAAAACAATGTACAATTAAAATGACCACTTAATAACAGAATCATATTTTCTTAAAAAATAATACTTTATTTTTTACTTTTGACACTCCAAAATCGACTATTTTTTCCAAATAAAAGTAAAGGTAATTTCTGCCGCCTAACCAGGATAGTAGTTAGCGACGCTAATTACCGTACTGAAGAACTCGGATTTGAATCTCTGCAAATGCATGGATGTTTGTATAGTATCTTTGCAGCATGGGGATACTCTCAATACGCAAGCCAAAAGCTCTTTCGTGAGGTTGTGTTAGGGAAAGAGGGGTGGGAGACGTTCGGACTCGTCCCCTCGAAGTGCTCTTCATCAGAATTGGGAGCGAAACTGAGCAAAGTCGTACTGTCACCTGTATGGTGCTCAAGGCTGTTGCCAACGACAGGCGCAATTTTGCACTCCTTGCCATGATGAATTTCGTGGGCTTGTTCTGATGTTACTATCAGACAAGCGAGGTAAGTCACAGCAACAACAAAAGTAATTTCTAAAAGTTTTCAGCAGCAGGTGTAACAGTTGCTCAATTTGAACTCAATTAGATTATTCAAATTGGTAAAAACTTTTCAAATTCTGGTTACAGAGAAATAATTCATGCAAGCAGAGAAATTATAGCTATGGAAACTATTATCAACTTAAAGATGAAATTATCCTCAAATATTGCCCATTATTTTCTAAAAAAGAAATAAAAAAAGTATATTCATAAGTTTGTAAACATGCATAATTGTGCATTTAAATAGTATTGCATGCATAATCATCATACATTTAAATGAGACAGTGAAAAGTGAGGCGTGAAAATTTTCATTTGGTTTCAAACCATAGATCTAAAAATGTCTTTATCAGAAGCATAATAAGTAACCATTTCATACAGACCCTATATTTACATAATTATTCGAAATTTCTTAAAATTCTAATCAGTCATTTTTCAGAGAAATCAAGCATGCAAGAAGGAAAATCACAATTTTTAGAAATCTGAATATTGAAAAATGAATTTATTTTGAATGCAGATGGCCCATTATTTTCTTAAAATTAATAAAGGTGTAAAAAGATATACTAATAAGTTACTTTTTTATTGGGTGACTACATATTTGTACAAAATTGTACGCAGAAGTAATTTATATATACAATTCATGTGATTTAATATGAAAAATTTGCTGACATGCAAATATAAACAAATCGCTTGGCTCTATAAATGGCAAAATCTTGGAACTACTTTTTAACATAACTTTAGTTTTAGAGCGAATTTCTCCTCCGAAACGGCTGGCTCCCGGGCTTAGCGAAGCACACCGTTGGATTCCGCAGGTCCAAGATATTAATTAAGAACTAATTTTTCCCTACGTTTTCCACTTTCTTTCATGGGTTTTCCCTATCAGAGGGATTTGGCTACGTGCCAAATTCTTTTTCCTCAAGTATCTACGGAACGGCGCCGAGTTGAAATTCGAGACGCGTATCCTCGCATTCTAAAAAATTCTCCGAATCCATCGATACCGTTCTCATCTTCGTACGGCTTTAATCGGCCGAGATATTTATTAAAAACTGCGAAAACGTTAATTTCTGCGCTCATTTTTTCGAGTGGCAACAATAAACTATTGGCGACAAACACTTGAGCCGCACATATATAAGATTAAAGGAAAGTTTGCAGTGAAACAAATAAGAATTCTTAAGCCGTAACCATTTGCTGTGTACTTCAAAGAAAAATAAAATATACTGTATATTCCGGGCTATAACGCGTACTTTTAATATAAAAAATAAAATCGAAATTTATGGGTACGCGTTATAACGCTGGATATAAAAACGATACATTAAAAATAAGAAAAATTCAGCAAACAGATATTAGATTTTTATACGCACGTAAATGCTGATTGTTTATAAGAAATGATATGCCCTATGAACTTTAAAATTTTCATTATCGGATAACATGGAAAGTTTCTCATGTTCGTTTTCTGTTATATCTTCAAGCGCATCATCGAATTCTGTTTCACTTTCCCCATCATTGTTATTCTAATGCATAAATAAATAATAATCATCCGTTCCATCTTTCACCAACACAAAACACCCTTGCTGCAGCACGATCCATTTTCTTTCGTAAACTGAATGACTTTGCATTTGAAACCAGTACTGTGTTGTTTCGTTTGGCAGGAACATATTTTCTGCTAAAAAGAACACTATATCACCTGTATAAATCATCACTAAAGTAAATTCGATTTACTTCAAAATTACGGCTTCAAATGAAAGAGAAAAATATCTGACTCCCAATTCCGCGAGTTCATTCGGGTCGGAAGGGTATTCTTACCCTAAATTATGCCTCCCGTATCTCGAAATCCTAGAATAATATTCTTGTGCACATCTGCATTGAATACAATCCAACCTCTTTTCAGAATTAGTTACTTTGCCAAGTATTTCTCTCACACACGTATTGTTCCCCCTATCGCTTGTCAGTTTAGTATATCATTGTTGAGCGCGTGGGAAAAATCTTTGAAGAAATGATATTAAAACATAAGAGTATCGCATATGTATCCTGCAGGTTTCTTCGTATAAAAGGGGGGCGTCCGTTATACGGCGAATATACCTAAAAATTAATAAATGTAGTCTAAAATAACAGAATATACGGTACTTAAAAATACGAGCACATCTTTGATATCGATAAAAAATATTTGAAAGATTCGTTCTAAAGTTTTGCTTTCCTTTTGTCACTATTTTTTTTTTTTTTTTTTTTTGGAAAGTCGTAAACTATAGACATTCCAACTCCAAAATTGTCTAACTGATTTCCCAGGCGTTCTTGAAAGTTCGGTATAAATTTCTTCACGTATGCTTATTTTCCACGAGTTGTAATTTTAAAGAGACTACCAACACAGGGGAAAAAAAAAAAAAAAAAAAAACTTACACCCTAAAAGCTATTCACTCCAATTCGGAATGCGGTTTTGCATATTTATGATAGAAGAAATTCTGTTTGAACAAAGGTAAAACAGATTTTTAACAGCATTTTCTTCTTGGGAGGGGGAATGAAAGTGTATAAAACCGAAGAACATCTTTAAATTTTTACTGAAGTTTTTCTTTAGTTTCATTAATCTAAAGGTTATTAAGGTTTTCATGCTAAATTTCTGCTACTGTTTTTGTAAAGATGTGGTAAATGCACGCATCCACGTATTTTTACTTCCTTGTACGAAGTAAATAGGAAATATTGTAATCGCGAAAAGTTTCAGGCAGCATATTTCAACGAAAATATCCATTTTGATCGCTATCGAATGCAATTTAACGATGTTTTTGCGTGACATATGTACGTAAGGTGAGAATAAAAGACTTTTTTCCTTCAAAAAAATCATAAAACTGCTTTAAAATGAATTCTGAAGAGAATTTTTCGTGTTGTCTGTGCGTACGTATCTACGTACGTAATAGAATAATATTCTTGTGCACATCTGCATTGAATACAATCCAACCTCTTTTCAGAATTAGTTACTTTGCCAAGTATTTCTCTCACACAAGTATCTCGCATAACTCAAAAATGAGTAGCCTCAGAACGGTGAAATTTTGTATATAAGACTGCTATAACATGTAGATGTGCACCTCGTATTTTGGTTGCAATAGGCCGCACCAAACGTATATAAATATATTTATATATATATCCACTCTGTTACCCGGCTCAGTGATCTCAGTTTCTTTACTCTTATATGTTTGTAAATTGTGCATTTTTTGCTTTCAAAATGATTGAATTATGTTGTTCTTATCTTCTAGTTAAGGTTTTTATGCCTTTATGAAATCTGCAAGCAATATTTGTAGAATTATCAGAAATTTAACACCGGTAAAGTGCTATTAAACCTAATCTTTAAATAACATGGCGGACATGTTTGTTTACATTTGAAACAGCAGAGTAATAGATTTGTTGCTAATCTAGAGAGATTAAGCTTCGCAACAACAAAGATAGCGCCTTCATTTATTATTGCGAATTAAATCATGCTTAATCCTTTATGCAATTTTTTTGAGGAAATAAGTGTTTAAGATTTATTTCGTAATTTTTAATATAGATAATTTGTGTTTTTATGTATTTTTGCCTTGTCGCGAAGTAAGAACTGAATTAATTGAATGAGAAATAGTGAACCGTCTGTAAAAAAATGTTTCTCTTTTGTTTTCTTTACTTAATTTCTTTTACACATCGTTCTAGATTTATTATAATATTTGAATAGAACATGTGGCACCGATTAGATAATTCTACAAATCATATAAATTTTGTGCATTCTGAGGTATAATATAAACGAAATATAACGCTGTTAAATGAACTTAGCGCCATAGTGTGTCGCTATGGTAAACAAATATAGTGAATTTTAAAGATTGCATTTATTCTATTGTGGTTTATGCGCTATCGACGAAGTAGATTTAATTCAATCTAATAAGTTTAAATGAAATGCAAGAAAAATGCTTATAATTTAATATTCCGTACAAGGAAGTCATGTGGTGTATACATCAGATTTTTTTAATTTGTAAATACAGAGTTCTTACATATGATCCATCGGATTTCAGATTGTATTTCGTCAAGTACTTACTGCAAATAAAAAAATATGAGTACTATGCGAAATGATGTGAAAATATTTCAAATTTTATTCATAGTATTATAAATGTTCCGTATGTAATCCTTTTGTTACTTGACACACGTTCAAGCAGTACTCCAACTATATCGACACACGCAATATTTCCTCGCCGATTATCACCAAAGCAGCTATAATGCTGCTGCAAATGGAGATATACTATAAACATTATAGTTAGCATACTCAAAAAGAGAAAAAAACCCTCTGGGCTTAATTACAAGAGACCTGCTGACCATCTTAACAATTATTAAGTCATCTTCCACCTGTTGACCAGTCTAACGATCTGAGAGATTATCATTCAGGTAGCGGTGTATCTTGTTATGCCAATAAATTGCAGCCCCATTTTGCAAGAATATTGTTACAGATTTTGTATATATGTAAATAATTTTAGCAAAATTATAGTATCTTTTGAATAATGTAACAGGAAATGCTTGAAAAAGTGAACCTCTGCCAAAGAAATCAGGTTACAGGGGAAAAACAATTTAACAATGACGTTAATGGCTATGAATCAGTGGTATTTCGGTTATATATATAGAGAGAGAGATATAGATATGTGTGTGTGTGTGTGTAAAATAAAGTAAAATAAAAAAGAAATAAAATCTAAAAACTTTCAGATGTGATATTACCCTTAAGCGGTTTTTTTTTTTTTTTTTTTTTTTTTCTTTAATTTACAAACACATATACGTTTCAAGAGCATTTGGGCTAAAAATGCGTAAAAACAGCATATCTTTAGAATTTCCGATAGACAGTCTCGTGCGCTGGAGATAAAAATGTTTTATTTTCTACAGTGTTGCCACTGCTTGCTTTGAAATAGTTGAAATAGTGTAGAAATATATATGAGTGTATGAATGAATCAGTTTAATTGTTTAATCATTTAAAATATTGTTTTCAGGACATTAACTAGCATTCAAAAAATATTTTAAAATCAGAAGAAAATTTAAAAAAAAAATTCTCGTTGTCCAGTTGTTATGTGGCAGAAACATCCTTACTGTAACATTTGATTTCAGCATAAAATGTTAAGTTAGAAAAACAGTAAACATCCCCAGTGCCAAAAACTATGTTTACAGGTGTAATTGGAGTTCTGCTGCACGTGGGCTAAGAAAAAATAGAAAGAAATAGGCTCTTCCTAAAATAGAAAGAAAAAACAGAAGAGCAACTAATCCACAAAATAGAAAGGAATCAGTCAGTGGTTTAACAGCGCTGCATTAGTTGGCAGATCCACAAGTCCCACATTTGATTTTTCGCTAGCAAATCCTTTCAATACGCTTTCGAAAAATGATTAAATTAATGTGAGCTTGTATCCTAATGAAAGATAAAGGAAAAGGACAAATAAAAATACCACACAACTTTTGCATTTCTTTTTATTAAACTCCCAAGTTGATTAAAAAAAATCCATATCCAGAATGTTGTGCTGAGACTCTTTGCTTATGGTTTCATCTCTTTGTTTAATAATAAAATGTCAGCCTTTAAAAGTAAAATTTTTGCTTCACTAAACTGGGGAAGTTTAAAAATCATTTTTCTAATTCCTGTTTTAGAGCAGTTCAAAAGTTTCTGATTCATCTTCGCATTTGTTGAGTTATTTTTTAGCAAACCTTTGTATACCCGTAATTTATGCAGAGTTATTACAAACGGTTAATTGAGTTTCGCAGTTCTATATAATTTCTGAGTTATAAATCATATAATTCTTGATATTCACGCAGCGAAAGAAAATATTTTAAATTTTTAATTCGCGCACACGAAATTTCTTGTAACACATCGTGTAGCAGGCAAGCTCCATTTTCAAAATGGCGATTTCGTAATTAAAGTGTTTTGTTCTACCGAATAGACACAACGTTAATCCGTTGTTTACCATGCAAAGTACATTTTGAAGGTAGTATGATAGGCAAATACCAGAGTATTTTGCCAGGGTATCGACAATTTAAGAATATTAAATTTCCATGTGAAAACAACTGGACCGAGCGTCAAGTGTTTCTAATGAAAAAGCGGGGGAAGTTAATTAGGTTTGGCACGTAGCCAACAAAAATCAGCAAAATGCACCAGTTGATATTCTGCAGCCAACCACCGGAAAATTTTACAATGGTAATTGCAACAGAAATTATACTTTTTGCCAATGCTAAAACATTTAGAAACAGATGATTATATTAAACAATACGAATTTTGTAATCATGCAAGAAGTATTGCAAAATGACGACGGAAACGATAATTCAGTTACGAAACGAAGTTTCACTTGCGTGAAGAGGCAGATGTCACTGTGTATGGATTATGGGGAATAGAAAACTGTCGCTTTATCATTGTAGTGAAACGGGATTCACCGAAAATTAAACTTCTTCTACGCTATTTCATAGAAAAAGATGTATCAGCCCTTCTGTTTTGATTGAAAACATTATGACGGGTATGTCTTATCTTGCTCTGCTGCAGCTTTATTTTCTAAAATGAAAGATAATTCAAAGAATTTTTTATATACTTACCTGCGTGCGGGTTCGTAGTGGATTGAATGCACACAGAAACGATGAAAGCTTGATAAAATTTATTTTCCCAAGAGAACAATTCTGGAACTTTCCACAAAACTCTCAGCTAGTACAGCTGTACTCCGTATCACAGGGGACAGTCAGTAGTTACACTTCAAACTACTAAGAATGTTACACACAACGAAATGCAAAGTGCATCTAAAAGGCGAAGCATGCACGGAGATCTCAATACTTAAATCTCAACTTTAATCAGTTCTGAACTAAAACTGAAACTGAACTAAAAACTAAAAACTGAAACTCTTTCCGTTCTTATACAGTTTTCCTCTGGCCGCCGAGAAATCTCTAGTACCTTCCATTTTTCAAAATTACTAGAAGACATATATAGTTAAAGTGACCTATAAACACCGGATACGGTTGCCGTTTCTTATAAAGATATACCAATTACAGTTATACAGGAACCAGACCAAAATATCACTAAATGTTCGTGAAGTTTGGCGATTTCTTGCGAAATTTGGTGAACAAATTAGTCGCCGAAACCGCCGCCAGCTTGTCGATATCTCTTTAATTTAGCGAGATGGTGGCTTTGCAAATGCGCCAAGAGCAAGAGACTGACGTTAATCACGGAAGGGGAAAGTAAATGGCTGCGTCAGGGATCATAAGGGGAGTTATATTTTAAAAGAAAAGTGTTTTTAGGTCTCATTCAGTATCAGTATATCAGGAATAAAAACTTGAATGGAGCTAGAGTTCTCCTCTGTTCTTCATTGTAAGTCAGTAATGGGTATAAGGATGCACATGGTACCAGAATGGAGAGAAATTACATAGGATACGAAAAGTTTTGAAAAGCTCTTTTATGTATTATTCAACAGCTTAATAATATAAGTATTAACTTTTTTGGTTTATTAATAAATAAATAATTAATATTAATAAATTTATTTATTAATAAATTATAATTAATTTATTACGCTTTTTAATAAAATAGTACATAAACATATCAGCAATAAAGTATTATAACTATTTTTAGTAATAGTAATAGATTAGTAAATATCCATATCCATTAATGTAATTAATGAAAGCCATTTGAAACCAAAATAGGATTTGCATTAGTAAATTATAGTTAAGAATAATGGCCCACATTGTTCTGATTATTATTGGAATAATTTAAAGATTAAATCCGATAATATCTTAAGATGGTTTTGCAGTTGGAAAAACAAGAATATAACTCATTTTGATTCACCTTTCTTTTCTTTATGAATGACGAATATCTGTTTGGCATACACGTGATCAAATAGGGAGTAAGTGTTTAATCCATAAGATAATAAGTATTGATTAACATTTCCTATAACTACTGTAAGGATCTTAAGTTTTACTAACGTTTATTTTTATTTTGAATCTTTACTATCACTTCTTATTTTCTACTTCCGGCCAGAATTATAAGCGTTAAGGTTTTTATGCAAAGTTGTCTGGCGAACGCCAAGTATTTAAGTTGTGGCTTTTTGCCAAGCGAGAGAGAGGAAGCAGTGAGTTCGAAACAGGCCGCTTACCTTAGAAGTTACGCAGTTGCTTGTTGCCTTCCAGGCCAGAGGTTTTAATCCTCTTGATAACTTTTAACGTATTGTAGTGTTCTCAGTTATCTGTACTACATACGCCTTCCTGTTTAGACCCCGAGTAGCGGGTCGGTGTATTCCGAAGTACGGAAGTTATTGTATATAGAGAAAAATAAAGGGTTTTGTATACCCTTCGTCTGTATCCTGTCTACTTACCACAATTAGTGAACATAGGTTTAGTAAGCTCTCTGTTCCGAGTCAGGTCTTGTATGTTCCCGAAGAAGGTAAGAAGGAACATTGACCCTGATAGTGGCGCCCAACGAAGAAGAATAACCATGGCCGAGTTTCAAGAAGAACCTGTGCTGCCTGCAGAAACGGCTCAGAATCCAGAAATGCCAGCTGCCGCCCTGGAAGGATTTGGTTACATCGTCCAGACCATGCGCGCTTCGATGAAACCAGAAGCAACATTTAATGGAAACTCACCGGTAACCAGTTTTTTGGAAAAATTGGATGACCACTTCATGCTCTACCCCGTGCACGAGTTTCAAAAAGTTACCTTAGCTACCAGCGCTTTGAGGGGACAAGCGCTTAACTGGCTCAAATGTATAGGCAGAAGTCTCTTGGGTCAAGCAGGAAGTCCCACCTATACTTACGAAAATTTCAAGACTGCCCTACTAAAAGCCTTCCCTGTTGTAAGGGATCGTGCGAAATTAGAAACGGAACTTTTCAGTATATATCAACAAAGAATCGAAAACCTCTCGAGCTTTATTTTAAGAAAAATTAACGTTTTCAAGCTCTTGTATGGATACCGTCCGGATCCTGAAATAATTCAAGTAATTTTGCCGAGGTTACTACCCCAAGTGCAAGACTTTATTGAATTAAGAAATCCGACTACACTGGAAAAGTTATTTGAGCTAGCAATCCAGTTTGAAAGTAGAAGAACGGCGGACGTCGAAAGAAGACGCCAGTATCAACAGCGAAACCAATTTGGTACGCCAAGACTACAGCAAACTCAAGCACATGGCTACGGAGAAAATGCGAATCAGTGGGCAAGGAAACCCGAGCATTCAAAAACAGCCGGCGAACGTCGACAGTTCAAAAGCAACCCAGGAAAAAAATCTCAAGGCCAGTGGAAAAAGAAGGAAAGCACGGAAAGGAAAAATAATTTAAACTAAAACGGATTTCTGCTGACGAGAGGGTGCGGAAATCCGAAGGCCACGAAAATCTCTCTTCCTACAAGTTAAATACAGTAATGGTGAAAAATTTGACTCTTCCGAAGATTGAAGTCTTGGTGAATAATATCCCAGCCACCGCACTCCTGGATACCGGCGCGCAGTGTTCCTGTGTGGCAGAAGAGTTTTTTAGGAAGTATTTTCGCAAATACCGCATATATAATGCGGATAATACGACAGTGTTAGCGGCGCAAGGAGAAAAATATAAGTGCGTAGGTAAAGTACCTTTGTATATCCGTATCAAGGACGAACAAGTAAAGGTGATGTTTTTTATAGTAAAGAATCTGCAAGCACATTTAATTTTAGGAATAGATTTTTTTCAGAAGCACAAGCTACGCTGGATTTTAATGAAGCGTCCCTTAAGCTGACAATGAAACCAGTTCGTACAGAAAACGCTGAACCGCCGATGTTCAAACTTGACCACCTCCCTAATGACGAGCAAGGAAGAATCCGACAAGTGGTAAGTGAATTTGCTTCGTTATTTAGTGATATTCCAGGATTTACTCAGGTTACTAACCATAGTATTGACACCGGAGATGCAATGCCAGTTCGTCAAAAACCATACCGGTATGATAAGAATAAGGAAAAAATTATAGAATAGCATATTACCGATATGCTACGTAAAAAGATCATAACGCCCATCTCAAGTAGTTATGCTAGCCCGGTGGTTTTATGTAAGAAAAATAATGATTATCCTTTGACGCATCCAAAAAGATGGAGATTCGCTATTGATTACCGTAAATTAAACTCCATAACTAAATATCCGGTATATCCGTTACCGATTATAGAAGAAATTCTAAGGAACATAAAATCAACCAAATTTATGACGACTTTAGACTTAACGACTGGTTATTTTCAAATAGGGGTGAGGCCTGAGGACGTGCCTAAGACTGCTTTTATAACAAAGTCTGGCACTTATGCATTTTTACGTATGCCGTTTGGCCTTTCAGGGGCCCCGGCAACATTTCAGCGATGCATGGACATTGTGTTAAGACCTGTTCTTGGAAAGTCCACATTTATCTATTTAGACGATATCATTATTACTAGTGATAATCTCGACCAACATGTACAGGATTTAAGACAGGTGTTTTCTTTATTAAATGAGGCCGGTCTAAAAGTTAATGTCGAAAAGTGCAAATTTGCAGCCCCTGAATTAAAATATTTAGGTTACAAAATATCTCAAAAAGGGATCGAGACAGATGAATCAAAAATAATCGCTGTACAAAAGTATCCGACTCCAAACACGGCAAAGAAGCTCTCTTCTTTTCTAGGACTTTGTTCATATTATAGGTCCTTTATAAAAAATTTTGCAGCTATTGCTGAACCATTGTTAAAATTAAAAAGGAAAAAGGCAAGATTCTCGTGGACGGCCGAAGCCAATAGTGCTTTCGAAAAATTAAAACAAGCATTAACGCAAGCCCCTGTGTTGAAATTTCCTGAAAAGGATGAGAATTTAGAAATTTCAGCGGATGCTTCGGATTATGCGGTAGGAGCGGTACTTTCGCAAAATCAGCAGCCCGTGGCAATTTTTAGCCGAACTTTAAATCAAACACAAAGAAACTATTCCGCGACCGAGAGAGAGGCACTTGCAGTTCTGTTAGCAGTGCAAAAGTTCCGAATCTATTTTGGAAAGGCGCCGATAACAGTGTACTCTGATCATGCGGCGGTAACTAGATTGTACTCAGGGAAAAATTTATCCCCCAGGTTAATAAGATGGGCACTCAAGCTGCAAGAATATAATCTGGTAATTAAGCATACCCCTGGAAAGGAAAATATCGTAGCAGATGCCCTATCAAGAATTAAAATAGACGAACAAGGAAATACCGTAAAGGTGGGAATGCTTACAGCATGTACAATAAATTCCCGAGAAACTGTAATAACCGAACTGGGTAAGGATCCTGAGTTTGGAAGCATTTATGAGTATTTGAAGGATCCTGAAAATTTTAGCCACCAAGATATTGTGGCGATAAGAAATAGGGCGGCCCATTACGAACTAATAGATGGTCTATTATTCTATACAAAAACTACGAATTCCAACAACGAATTTCGACCTGTTATCCCAGCTAGTCTTAGATTAAATATCCTGCAGGAGCTCCATGACAGCCGTTTAGCTTCTCATGCTGGTATTCGAAAAACTATCCAACGCGTACGCGAGGCAGTCTACTTTCCTGAACTGCAAAAGTTAACAAGGGCGTATGTCCAGTCCTGCCCAGGCCCACCAGCGGCCGAGCGGTAACGTCGCTGAACACTGGTAGTTCGGTCCGAGGTTCGAATCCCGCGAACGGGCTGGCTGCATGGGCGTTTTCGTGGTTTTCCCCATGTGTAACGTGTATACGAGCCAGTTTCCCTTAGAAAGTCCTCCACGAAGGCATCCCTCCCTTAAGGCAGATAGCCCTCGAGTGCTTTGCCGTAATCTAATAAACCAAACCAAACCAAACCAGTCCTGCCCAACATGTCAAGCAGTTAATTATATTAATTTCCGCCCGGCCGGGTTTCTAAATAGTATTAAATCCGAATTTCCAAATGAAATAATTGGCATCGATTTATTGGGCCCTTTCCCAAAAAGTCAGTTAAATAAAAGTCGCTATCTCCTTGTTATGGTTGATCATTTTAGTAAATGGACCGAAATTGTTCCCTTAAAACGAGCCTCCGCGAAATTAGTTACTGATTCTATTTTAAATAAATATATTTTAAAATACGGGGCGCCCCTAAAAGTTATATCGGATAATGGTCCTCAATTTGTAAGTAATATATTTGAAGACATGTGCCAAAAACTGGGCATACGTCATTTAAAAATGGTCCCGTATCGGCCGCAATCAAATATAGCGGAACGGGTCAATAGAAATATAGTGAAAATTATAACACCGTTAGATAAATTATTTTATGTGCAACAAAGAGCCCCAGAATTTAAAATGGGTGATATAGAAAAACTAATAAAAGAAGCAAAAAAGAATACGGAAGTAGCACAAAGAAAACAGAAGCTCTATTATGATTTGAAGCGACGGGGAGTAACTTATAAAGTAGGGGATGAAGTTTTAAAAATTAAGCATTCACTTTCTTCAGCACCAGAAGATAAAACTGCCAAATTTTTTCCACGATTTGAAGGACCATTGTTATAGAAAAAATAACTCACGCTGTAGTAGTGTTAAAAGCCAGAAATGGTGAAACCTGTTCCGCAAACATTGATCAAATCAAGCCCTACTTCGATCGTAATAAAATGCAAATATTTTCAGATCTTTTGCAGGATCCGGCACGGCAGACACCGCAGGCACAAGCTCCAGAGGTGGAAAAACGACAAGTACAAGGGCAAGCCAATAAGAGGCAGGAGCAAGTGAAAAGAAAATTGCCCGCGGAAAAATTGAAGGTAGCAAGAAAAAGAAGCCGTTCCACCGTCCAGAAAAGAGAGTTCACGAACACCCCCAGAATGAAGAAGGGAGAAGGACGACGTATGTGAAGAGAACCAGGAGAAATGACGGCAACTATAACCCGGCTCTAAAACGGAAGATCGACTCATCCGACAGGACTCTCCGCAGTAAATGTAGCCGAACTGCGGAAGGGCCATCAGCGGCGGAGGAAAAGTTACAAGGAAAATTTGAACGGCCAACAACGAGGTCCAAGCAGGAACACGACAGAAGTTTCCCGGTTCCGCCAAGACCAGCTGCCATCAAACGGCCAAGACCACAAGCAGAGGAGAAAAAGAAGGTATTCAAGGGTGACCGAACTGGTGAAAAAAGGAAGCTTCCAGAGGAAAGCACTGAAGGGCGAGCCCGTACAAGAAGGAGGATAAATCACACAACTATCTGCAATACCTTTAAAGACTGGGCCCAGAAAAGGATGTCCGAATATCACAAAGATAAGTAAAATTTTATGTTACTTTGCAAAGTTAAGTTAATCTTTCATTCTTACTGCAAGTGGCAGATTTCAAGAAGTTTTACCTCATGCGAGGTCTACCTTTATCGCCAAAAGGGCGAGAAATGAGTTGTTACCGATTTTCGTATTATGTTTTTAAATTACTCGCGCGTAAAACTAAAGTTGATGTATAATAGCGTTGTGTAAAGACTTAAATATTGAAAAAAGTTATTGTATAAATTTTATTTAAAACATTCTAGCAAGAGAGAAGTTTTAGTCTGAAAGACTTTTTGAAATGTAGTATTTCAATGTAGAAAGAATTGGCACTTGCTTTGAAAAGAATAGAAGTTAACAATGTACTACTAATGTATGTTTTCAAATGTGTAAAATTAACGGCATGTTGATATGTTCTTATATACAATGTGAACTGTTATTTTAAATGTTAAGAAATACCGTGATATGGTAAAAGGGAATGTTAAAATTTTTTTTTATTCGTGTGACTGTAAAAAGACTAAAGCATGGCGAATATGTGTTAAACGTTGAATGATGTAGTTAGGCTCTCTGACGCTACACTTTAGAGTTAGACACTTTCAGAATAGTACCTCAGGGTTTAGAGTTGAAATTAGGGTGTGTTAAGAGGTCTTGTTATGTTGAATTTTAACACGTTAGTGTTTTGATTGTAGGAGGAAGTGTGGAACACGTAGACAGAAACACATTCGTGTTTGGTGTTCTTTTACAACACATGTCAGAGAGCACGGGGAGAGATAATTAAAATAGTCATGAATGAAATAAGAATGTTAAGAGAAGTATAATTGTATATGTTACTTGCCATTTCATTGTGTAACATTTCATTAAACTAGTTTTCCTTCCAGATCTCTGGAAGGAACCAGAATTGAATAAAAGCTCCTGTTTAGATGCAGTACAGATGAAAAAAAAATGTTGTATATCCTGGGAGCTGCTATTGTAAAAAAAAAAAAAAAAAAAAAAAAAAAAAAATTTCTTTCTTTTAAATTTCTAGCGAAGTATGTTTGTAAAAGATTGGCCTCGCGTTAGATTCTAGAGCTAAAAGTTTTCAACAAGGTCGTTTTAGACCTCAGTTTCAAACTAATTAACTCTGGCGGGAAGTATGTAAGGATCTTAAGTTTTACTAACGTTTATTTTTATTTTGAATCTTTACTATCACTTCTTATTTTCTACTTCCGGCCAGAATTATAAGCGTTAAGGTTTTTATGCAAAGTTGTCTGGCGAACGCCAAGTATTTAAGTTGTGGCTTTTTGCCAAGCGAGAGAGAGGAAGCAGTGAGTTCGAAGCAGGCCGCTTACCTTAGAAGTTACGCAGTTGCTTGTTGCCTTCCAGGCCAGAGGTTTTAATCCTCTTGATAACTTTTAAACGTATTGTAGTGTTCTCAGTTATCTGTACTACATACGCCTTCCTGTTAATATAAGGCAAATCTTCCATGTTTATTATTCTAAAGTTAAATTAGAGTTTAGTTTTATTTTTATACTTTTACGTTAGAACCCGAGTAGCGGGTCGGTGTATTCCGAAGTACGGAAGTTATTGTATATAGAGAAAATAAAGGGTTTTGTATACCCTTCGTCTGTATCCTGTCTACTTACCACAATTAGTGAACATAGGTTTAGTAAGCTCTCTGTTCCGAGTCAGGTCCTTGTATGTTCCCGAAGAAGGTAAGAAGGAACATTGACCCTGATACTACTTCTAATTAAGGCTTTCTAAGAGCAACCCCCTTAATTTTGACTCGCAGCTTTTAATTTTAGACTAGGATATGAGCATAGAATCTACCTTTAAACAATAGGATATTTTTTTTAAACACTATGGCATCACAATGCCGAGTAATAATAGTTTTAGCGTCACTAAGAATCATTTTCTGGATTCCCATACTGATTTTTTTCCAAGAGATATTAAAAGATGCAATTGACGAGTATGAGCAATGCATAATACATCTTTATATATATAAGCGGCTAAAGTGTGTGTCGCCGATAGTTTATTGTTGCCACTCGGAAAAATGAGCGCGGAAATTGACATTTCCGCATTTTTTAATTAATATCTCGGCCGACTAAAGTCGTACGAAGATAATACGAATATAATAATAATCGTACGAAGAATAAGTCGTACGAAGATGAGATTGGTATCGATGGATTTGGAGAATTTTTTGGAATCCGAGGATACGCGTCTCGAATTTCAACTCGGCACCGTTCCGTAGATATTCGAGAAAAAAGAATTTGGCACGTAGCCAAATCCCTCTAATAGGGGGAAAAAAGGGTAAAATGTAGAGAAAAATTAGTTTTAATTAATATCTCGGCCAGTTAAAGTCCCACGAAGACGCAAATGGTCAAAATGGCGTGCCACGGACCTGCGGAATCCAACGGTGTGCTTCGCTAAGTCCGGGAGCCAGCCGTTTTGGAGGAAATGATGTTACTTCACCCCACATATATATATAGCCAATGGGGTGAAGTTGCCAAGGCACAGGGTTGCCGTTTCAATTGAGACGTAGACACTTTCCTGTAAAACTTGCCTTTGCTATTACCATCAGCAAGTCTCAGGGCCAAACGCTTAAATGTGTTGGCATTTTTTTACCTGAGACTGCATTTGAACACGGTCAACTTTATGTTGCCTGTTCAAGAGTTCGTGAAAGAACGGACGTAAAATTAAAAATAATGGATGGTCCTCTGCAAGGCGAGTTTAAAAATGATGGAAAGATCTGCACAAGAAATGTTGTGCACAAAGAGATCTTTGACATGTGAGTTAACATTTTATTATTTAAATCACCTTTATTCAATGAGGTAGCGGTGACCCTTAAGAAATGTACCGCCAGTGGTTTCCTTCATTGCACTCTACTTTAAGCAATTAACCAAGTAGAAGGGGGAAACCCCGTCGGACAGTAAGCAAAGAGGCGTCCTCGCCGCTTGCCCTGGGTAATTCAGTTTGAATAATAGAAACCTTTGCACAAATAATTTTAATTACAATTTATAATATCTAGAACAGCGGTCATTTCGTATGATCGCCGGGCTTTCTAGTACATATATAACGTAAGCATACCATAAAGAAAAATGAACCCCAACAAAAGCTGATCGACTGTTATTGAACTCTAAACAGGGGTTTACCAGAGGGAAAATGGCAATTAAAATCAATTAAAATTCCATTTAATTGATTTTAATTATTTATTTACTGTATTGATTTATTACTAATTGTAATGGATTTGAATATTTGAATATGAATTAGCTGAATATTTAAAAAAAATATTATGACTGCGAGAATAGAAAAAACATTTTTTTGAATATTTGCTTTCTTATAAAATGCAGATGAATTAATTTTTACTCAAAATCAAAATTTAGTAGCTGATTAATCTGTCCTGCATTGAGCATCTTAGTTCAGTGATCCGCATTAATGTGCCCTTTTTTTTTAAATTTAAATGCTTCAAGAATAATTAGAAAAGGACAAAATTCACTTCTCACCCTTAAATTCTACAATAAAAAACTGCATTTTCAGCTATAACCAGGTGAAATAATTCTCTAAATATAATTCAAAGCATAAAAAATAAGGTACATAAACGGCTTGGAAATGGAACTAGCATTGAGATTCTCTTTAAGAAATATGGTGAAGCTTAACAAAAAGTCTACGAAGTGAAGTAATTCCGCAGAATATTTTCTAACTCTTTATGACTAAATTGCACTTAATTATACTTTATAAACGACATGTAAATATAATTTAATGTATATGTGTGGATGTGTGAGGGAGGCTCACTAGCGGCTGAGCGGTAAAGTCGTTGAACTGTGGCAGGTCGATCCGGGGTTTTAAGTGATTTACTCCCGGTGAACGGGATGGCTGTATTGGCGTTTTCGTGGTTTTCCCCACGTGTAACGTGCATAAGAGTCAGTTTTGCTTAGAAAGTTCTCCGCGAGGCACCCTTACCCTTAGGTAAATAGCCGTCGAATGCTTTGCTATAATCAAACAAACTAGACCAAACAACAGATATATAAATAAGTAGCTTAAAAAACTGCTATATTTTATGTGTATTTATAAAGTAGTATTTAAATATATATAATAATTAAAAGAAAGGAAAAGTCGGATCTTAACTGATTGTATATAATGTAATCCTTATGAAGGCCCTAACAATTCTTTCTCACTTAAAATCATAACCCAAAGGAGAACAAGTAAAATTAAACTTCAGATACGTATACAATATTGAATATAATATAAAAAATACAAAATATAAAAATAAATTATACATATACGAAACCTAACTAACCATTTATATTGATATTACGTAAATATACGTATGGTGATGAACATTATAAATATAAAAATAAATTATAAATGTACGAAACACAACTAACCATTCATATTGATATTACGCAAATATACGTATGGTACTGAACATTGTATAACAAAGATATTTTCTTTGATATTTTATACCTTGTTCTATATTTGGTTCCACTTATATATACAATTTAAGGATTCCATATTAACTACTACATATTGTAGAGACATTATGATTTTTTTGGAAGCAGGCAAGATGAAAAATTAGCAACCGCCTTCGCCGGGAATCGAACCGCGAACCTCTGGAATACCAGCCCAGCTTACAGATCCACTACACCACGAAGGCATGCTAGGAAAGTGGGAGAAATACCTTATAATATAAAACCCCAAAGTGCATCAATAATGTATTTTTCAATATTATGTAACTTGATTCTGAAGAATTTTCTGCAGTCTAGTTTGCGTTATTTTATTCATAAGTCTTAAATAAAAACAATTATTGTTTATATGTCATTAGAAAATTAACCAAAAAGCAGCGACCACAATGTAATTGAAAAACAGTCCTTAGACGCGAAAAGGTTGGAAGCCATTTGGGTTATGACTATTTTCTCAGATACTCAGCTACTTCGCATACATGGAACATAACACTCGAAATGAAAAACTCAATATTTACTACAAATTCATTCATGTCACAAATATCTGTCTTTCTACTCCTATGGCTTTAAAAAAAAAAGATATTATTTGTCTTACAATTTATCGTTCAATAATACATTTTCATTGTACAAAATTGCATTCATTCGAAGAATTCAGTTTGTATTTTTCTCTGTATAAAACTGAATGTAGAGAAGTTAGATGTTTAAACGACCCCCACATTTTCTCAAGACCTCGAGTAAGGTTATCCCCTCCTTGTCAGCTTTTCCCCCGAAAAAAAAAAAAAAAAAGGGATTGTAAATTTACGACCTGACCGCATATAGGGTGACTACAAAGGTGAAATAGTACTACAAAGGAAGACCCAATCTGATAATAAAACATCTAGGTAGAAACGCAAAGAAAGCAGGGACTAATTTACGGAGGAGGGGAAGAAGAAAAATTATAATAATTTTTTCCAACAAGAAAAGCTATCGGACTTTCCGATGGCAATCGCCACGAAACTTTTAGGAATGTATTATACATGTAAACAAAACAACAGCTGCGATGTCTGGCATTTCAACAATCACTTTCAACGTCCAAGTACCGAGCACATAACATTCCTCCGTTATTGCTCGTACAACGTTTTATCTATCGATTGTAAGGTCCCTCACTTGAAATTCGAAGTTAATGTTGGAAGTGAGGAAACTGATAAGCGAATAATCGCTAGAGTTCGAAGACAGGAAACAACAAGAGAGAAGGGTAAATAACCCTTTATTATTTCTATAAGATTTAACAAAACTCCGCCTGGGAGTGAACAAATAAAGTCCGCACTTTGGACTTGAACTTAAAAGACTAAGAATTAAACTAAAACTAAGATTAACTAAGTATAGCCAAAGCTATCAAGGTACAGTGAGAGTTGGCCCCTTAACCTATTTTACTACGACGCTTAGCAAGGGCCTGAGTGCGGCCGAGCGGATAACAGCTTTGAGAGAGAGAGAGCGGCCAAAAAGGCAGACGTGCGTAGTTCAGAAACTCTGTTTCTCTCTCTGTCTCAAGTAACTTCGTGGTTTAAATACCGCTCCTTCTCATTAAATATTCAGCAAATTCCAAAACTACGTTCTGGCCGGAAGTAGTAAGTTGAAGTTAAGAATTTGACAGGAAAGGAACTTAAAATTTAACTGTTAATACTGAATCAGCTAGTTAATAAAATTAACATAATCCTTACACGATAATAAATTACGCATCTATAAGGCCATTTACGTGTTCCATTATTACTGATGTCTCCCCTGTCTGTCAATTTAAAGATACTACCAAATTACTACCTCAGCCAAATAACCATATACTTATATATAATAAGAAACGGACCTCTCTAACGAGAGTCTGATATTAAAACTCTTAAAGCTATTATGGCTCATCTTCCGAAAAAATTTCATAGCAAAACTCCCAATCTGTAAGAGCACGATTCCTATTCTTACGTACAATTATGACAGAAATTTCAGAAGACCACTTCCAATATTAAGACAGAAAATTAGCTTTATTTAATATTTCTTCGATTAACTAATTTTTTTATCATCCTCTCCCCTCTTATTAACTGGGTTTTCTAAACTGTACGGCACTGAATTGAGTTCCCCTTCTCTCAGCTCTCCAGGTTTTTATTCCTATGCGTGCAATTTTGTTTTGCATTGTTTATCCGATCACCTGTTTTCTTCCTTCTGCCTTTCAGCCCAGCAACGCAGTTGTGCGACTGGACATTGATTGGTGATTTTACTCACTGCATTTCCCCTTCTGCAGACTCGCCTCGGACAACGCTACTAGTGTCTCACTATCATATTGCAGTCGTTGATTTTTCACTGCAAATAATGCTCACTCTACTGATTTATTTTATTTAATTTTTTTTAATATTACGCATTACCCCTCCCCCTTATTCTTATTTGAAGAATTCGAGAGATTTTAAATTTGAAAGATTACAGAATCTTTCAAGATTCGGGTTCGAGGAATTTTAGGATTTAGCTCTAGTTTTTGCCAATGCAAGTTAAATTTCTATATATTCGAAGGACTGTTTATTAAGATATGAGATACATTATGAGCACATATGCATGTGCATGTAGATCCTTTGTATACATATGTTCTAGTGCAAAGTAGATGATACAGTTTGAGTGAAATTTACGTCCCTAATATTGGTCAGCAGACTGGAAGAGCAAATATGAAATTTCATGAGCTAAAGATAACTGAATGAATGGGATGTTAGTCATGTGAAAGAAAATTCACACCCATACTCCAACCATAGTTTCTTTCAGATGATATATTTTAGATAGATACTTGAATCAAGTTCTTATTAATCATGGATATTTTATGATTTATTATGGGACATTTAATATAAAATATCTCTCGTGTCCTATCCTATTCAATCCTTACACAAACGGCAGTCCACGCACCCGAAACACAATGCTTGCCATATACGCAGACGGACGGCACCGCAGTTCTCACCCAAATTGCATCCCTTAGCTCAATCAAACAAGCACTTCAATTGCACATCCATACACTGGATGTGCAATAAACGTGAAAAAATAAAATCAATGTTTCAAAAATTCGATGCTGCTTACGAAGAAGATTGATGGCGATTATCAATTAATTATACACAATACTGCAGTTCTTTGGACTCAGTAAGTACAACGTCTAAGTATTATTTAAGATTACCATCTTACATGGAAACGCCCCATTTCATATATTTTATCCAAGTACCGAGCACATAACATTCCTCCGTTATTGCTCGTACAACGTTTTATCTATCGATAATAAATTACTTATCTATAAGGCCATTTACATGTTAGTAAGAGGTAATTAGCCTTCGGATATTTTGCCACAATCTAAAAAGTCCAATCCAATTCATACTTGCTGATATCGGATCTGATGATGATAAAAATTTTCATAATATTCTGGAATCTACTCAGTATCAAAATGCATGAAGAAATTATCTTCCTGCTCTAATACCAATTAACGATCCTAAGAAACTTTTAAATCTAAGTTTAATTCATATTAATTAGAAGACACACAAAGAAGGATGATTAATGCAATTAAATATTTGGCAGTTTACTAGTTATAAATTAATTGAAGAATAAAGAATTCTGCTTTTTATTCATGAAATATGTAATATTTTCCCTGTATTTCATTTTGTGTTTTCTTTTGCAGTATTCATAAATTATGACACATCTTTCAGTCTAATACTCAATCAGCTAGTTTCCAGATTTGATGGCATCGCCACAAATCTTCTATCGATTTGGATAGATGTGCTTCGCAATCCCTTTTAGAAGTCGTGCATTAATATCTGGTAATCTTTAACTGCATACATTTGTATTATTTGAAGGTCTGAGACTGAATCAAGTCTCCACTTGAGTTCTTTATACTAGTAGTAGAGAATTTTGAATAGAAATGACTTGAAATGAAATCTGCAGGAATCTGGAATATCCTGCAACAAATTACTGATTGTATTTCCAAATTGCAAGTTAACATGGCAGTGGATCATAATGTAACCTTTCGTTGTGTTACTTGCTTTTGTGAAGGATGTGCCAAGCGTACAAGAGGACCGTAGGCCAGGAAAATAAAAGCATCAACACATACGTATGTGGTAAGCAAAAATGGAGAAAGAATGCTGGACATGTGAAGAAATAGCAAAAAACTACAGCATTTAATCGACAACAGTGTGTCATAATTTGACAGAAGCTTTTTAGAAAAATATGTAATACTCTGCCTGTTGTGTTCATCATTAACATGGGTAAAACAACAAAAACTAATCATGCAGCCAGCTTGTTTCTGATATAAGAAATCAGGTTTTTAACATTGTGTCTAACATTCAAAGAATTTGTAATTCAGAGACTCGTAAACATTGAAGTCACTGAAAACTTAAATGTTTTATTTTTTTTTTTTTTATAAAAGCGTATTTACTCGCGTAATAGTCGCACCCCCATTCTGAAGCAGAAAAAAATCAGTGTACAATATTTGTGTAGTAGATTTCCCCTGCATCGGACCTAGACTTTCGCAATGAAAAATTGGCAAAAAAAGTGTGACTATTATGCAAGTAAATACGGTACTAGTTTAGTTAATTTTATTTCCTTTTTGGTAAATAAAAAATTGAAAAAAGTTTCTTTTATAAGTATGATATAAAAATTTAAATAAATGTTTATCTAAAATAACTCCATTATCAGTTATGAAGACTGAAAACCCAAATTTACTTTAGTGTTCCAAAAAAAAATTTTAGAACTTAAAAAATGTTCCGCATTGAGAAAAGTTTGGGAAATTCTATTTCACTCAAACATTTAAAATGCCCCTATATATGAATTTTGTTGAAACGGATTTCCTCCCCCATGACAAGTAAAATGCTACAGCGCTAACAACAACCTACTTAAGTAAAATGACAACTTCTTTCTTGGACGCTTTCACCACTGTGTGCAGTTTCCCCTTGGGACAGAATTGCAACTTCGGACATCAATATCTAAACACTGACAGTAAACAAAAGAAATGGAAGGTGCATTAAAATAACAGAACTTCTTTTAGTTCCTTTAAAAGAATGGCTTGCATGTCATTTAACAACTCAAGAAAGCAATGAGCAATGCACTAACATGATGGGGGTAGGTAGAAAATGATTAAGGCATTCTGAGCGACCTGCTGATGTCTGAATGGTCGGTCGTTTTGAGCAACTTGGATGTGGAGTTAAAATCAGAAAAACACAAAGCCAGTGGCAGCAGCTGCACACTCAACATTATTTTTCAGAAGCAAAATATTACCAGTCATAATTTAATACACAACATTCATACGCACTATGATTACACTCCTATCTTCCCCCACCGAAAAAATATTGAAATAAAATAGATTGTTTTGCACGAACTTAAAATATGTATTGACTAATGTCTACTTAATATGTATGTATTAAATATTTCTAAACATTTCCTTTATTAGCATAGTTAATAAAAGCTGTTTATAATGCCTTATATTATGCATTTTGTTACATTATATGGCATATCAAGACATTTAATTATTGTACATCATCTAATAGCCACATTATAGGTGCACGATATTATCTTAACGCAGGAAATTGTTGAAAAAATTTAATTGTGAAAGCAAGGAGGAACTTAGAATAATACAAAAATTTAGTACAAAGATTACAGAAATTTAGTACAGAGATGTTTTTCCCCAAAAAAGCTATTATGATTACATATTCAACTAATATTTAGACATTTTTATGGCAAAATCCTAGGAGAGCCCACACACTTGGCGACAAACTGGGAAAAGTGCAGAATCATCCACTGCTCCGTGCATTTCTCAAAATCGCTAACTTGAAAATAACTAGTAAAAAAATTGCACAAACTTGGTATCCATGTACACATTGACCTATTTTCACTTAAAAATACATCCCAGAATTGCACAAACTTGGAATTGCACACTCCCTTGACTTTGTCCATGTACACATCGATATGTGCCATATAAGTGGGCGCGCCAAGGATGTGGGCTTTGCTAGGATCCAATCATTTTTATATTTACTTTCACTAACTCGCAAAACGGTAGTCCAAAATAATATAAACACTTAAAACTAAAAAGAACTGTGTATGGTGCAGGAGCACCTCTAGAATTCAAAATTGTTTGAAATCTTTTTGGAATGGTGGCATATGAATTATGAATGGTGGTTAATAACTATTGCTCAATTTCTTAAAAAGATTCTGGTGGGAAGGGAGAAGGGAGATCTTATACTCATTTCTAGCTTACACCATGATGGTGCAACGAATAGTTCAAAGAAATTTAATAAGCCTTGTCATTAGCCACATTAAGGAAAATATGTAACTTCATCCTAGTGTTCTTCAAACCATGACTGAACAATTTGCCTTCAGTGAATATAGTCATTATCATCTTGAAAGGTGAAGCAATAATGTTCGAGTCATGGAAAGAATATGGCAACTTAAAATAATTATATAATCTACAATATTTTTCTTTCTTGAAAGATGATAATTGCAATTTGCTGCAAATCATAATACTATAATTGCCTAAAAAAATTATACATTTGAAATACATTACTGTAACAAACAGTTTAGAAGCTTCTGCTATAGTTCTCCACACATAAACTCGTTCTGAGGTAATACAAAGTGTGAAGGTTGTCATCTGAAAACAGTGCTTATTTCCATTGATTAATATTTTATTTTTTACGTTCTTGGCAAATTTTGCTCTTATTTGTGAAATAAAAGATTTCGAGACAGCAGCTCAGCACAAGTATTCTGTTTATGTTGTTCTCTTCACAATTTAAGTACTGAAACTGAGTTCTGAAAATACATATTATTAAGCCCAAAGGCCACTTTTTTTTAAGTAACTTTTATTTTTCACATTATAGGTAATCTTCTTAACTCCTTTTAGTAAGTTTTGCCTTGTTCATGCTATAGCTTCTGACAAACAACTGTTGTCAATATCCTGAATAATTTAAATGAAGGTTACAGATGCATTATTGAGATTGATTCTTCAGCTAATTTAGGGTGATTACCTCAATTTATACTTTGAAGATTTGTTGAATAAATGGCCAGTATTATGAGAAAATAAAATTTTAACTACATAAAAATCAAAACAAATGACTGAGGGAATTTCTATTTAGCAAAAAAATTATTAAAATCAAATAAATTGCCAGCTATTAAAAAGAGAAAATTATCAATAAACACACCACTTACAATTTTCATCAAAAATTTTTATTTAATACAATTGTACTTTTAAAAGTATGACAAACAGTTTTAGCCCCCAAAAAATGTTTCTGATAAAATACAGGCTAAAATACACCAAGTAAAGAAATATGAAAAATTGTATATGATTTACAATACACATACTTGCTTCATTTTTGTCTAAGAACAATTTGTGTAACTGATGATACGCCATCAATGAACTGAGCTCTAAAAAATTGCATTGTTGAGCATTATGTTCTTTAGTGAAAACTAATTAATAGAAAAATAAAGGCAAAATTATCAATGTTTTCTAACATTTAATCTAACATAATAATAATCTGCAATATATTTTTCAGTTTCCAATACATTTGATTTCAAAATGTCATTAAGATTTGAAATTAAAGATAAAAATCAATACAATGCTTTTAAGCATTGTAGCTTATACAGTTAATAAAATTCACAAAACAAAAAAAAAAAAAAAAAAAACTAAAACAAATTTTCTCATAGTTTTTCTTCAGATATTTTTTTTAAATGAAGAAAAATAAATACAGAAGAAATAAATACACTCTGAGACACACACACACACACACACAAAAGAAAAAATGTGCACCAAGAAGGAGTTATCTAAATGAGATGAAAATTGCTAGATATTATGTACATGTCCAAAAACAAATGATTACAATTTCAGAAAAATTGGATAATTTATTCAAGAGAAAGAACATAAAAAAAAAAAAAAAAAAAAAAAAGCAAGTCAATAACGTGCTGGTCCACCTCATTGTTCAAGCACATGTATGTGAAGCATAGTTTACTGTTTATTCTTAGTACACCGAATGAAATTCTCAAAGAATCTATGACCTGGAGTGGAAATTTCTCCTCTTTAATATCCTGCAAATTGTGCAATTAAAATGTGATGCAGCATCACTTGTTCATTCATTTTCTGCCAAACTTTAAAATTTTACATGTTTCGTCAAAACCTATATGCATATCAACTCGTGACCAAATTGCATTACTCCTTCTGAGTACAGCATTTTTTTTTTAAGAGTATACTTTATTCATGAATTATTTCATACACATATCAAATTATAAAATTAGCCCCTTATAGTTCAAAAACAATTTATATTTCAAAGAGGAAAATCAAATTTTAACTTAAATTCATGAAACTTGTGAATTTGAATTACAAAAGGTGTGACCTTTTACTGTATTCAGCATTATATATATTGAATTTACTTGTAATTACATTAAACATTAGTGATGTTAACACTTTTTAAGATTGCATAATAAATAAAAGAGGTGTTTTATTTATTTATTTATTTATTTATCATTTTTTTTTTTTTTTTTTTTTTTTTTTTACATCTGTGTAGGAAATTAGGACTTTTTAATGTATATAAATTAAGATGCTGATCTCGGTGTTCAGCAAATTTTAAGAGAATCTTTATAACTAGTATTATTAGTAATTCAGTGAACAAAACCACAAACATTAACATATTTGTCTAAGCCTCGATACCTATGAACAGAACAGCTAATCGTACAAATATTTTCACGATTGTTTTATTTTGTAACATAAATATATGGTTGACTTTACACTGAAATATCTGATTGTAATGAAAGTTTTCTGCCAAAAAACGTTCTTAATAAAGATAGGGGAAGAAAAATGAAAGCACTGCCTTTTGTGTGGGTAGCAATCGCCACTCAAATCTATCATTTTCTGCCAACGTTTTGGTAGTTTTTCAAAGCCTTCAGTTCAGAAACTTGGTGGCCACAAGTCCAAACCAGATTAACCTCATTCTACACGTCCTGTTCAGAATGGAAAATAGCACAAGCAAGATGTAGCTGCAGGTGTGGAAAAAGATAGAAGTCCGAAGGAGCGCTGTTGATGCTACATGGTGGGTGTGGTAAAAGATTCCATTCAAGTCCGTACAGAGCCCAGCTGGTGAAGGCAATCACACATGGTCTTGCATTATCTTGACAGAATGTTACCTTTCTGCGGCAGAACTCAGTTCAAAGTTTTTCCTTGATAGCAGCGTCAACATGGAACATTAATGTACACTTTACTGTTGAGGGTTTTACTTTTTTCCAGATACTCTTTGCGGATAAGACCACGGTATTCCCACCAGATACAAAGTACAATCTTTCTGTCAGTCAAATTGCACTTCGCGATGCTGCTGACGGGCTTAACGGCTACAGACCAACCCCCTTAATGGCCCATATTGTTGAAATAAATCCACTTTTAATCACAGGTGATGATCTGGTCCAGAATTGTGTCCTTCCATTGATATTCAAGCAGCTAAGTGCAGACCTGAACAAATCGGTCCTAATCTTCTTGAGTTAGCTCATGTGACACCCAGCAACTGAACTTGTACATCAAGTTTATGCGATACATAGCACAACTAATGGATATGGCACTAACTCCTTAGCAAACTCTTGAGTGGTTGCATACTGATCTTCTTCCACAAATTCTCGCAGGTGGGCCTCATGAACATTAATAGATTGGCCAGAGTGCTCTGCTTCTTGCATGTCATAGTCCTTGTTTTTGAACTTTCGTTACTACATTAGTACCTAAAGCTATACATAGGATTTGGTGAAGTTCTATAGCTGACTTTTTGCAACAGAACTGTAAGAAAATGATGGTTCTAATCTGGTTGCATGATAGTTCCATTTCAGACACCTTGTACTAAATGATAAAGATATTTTTTTACAGATTTCACAACACAGTGTTCTAAAGCAACACTGCTCTCTTTCTTTTAAATGCAAGAACCATTTGATAAAATATGAATTAACATGCCAATGTGAACTGTTTGTGCAGATGATACCTGTGGTGGCAGTAAAATTTTGTTAAAACTTATATATATAGAGAGAGAGAGAGAAAGAGAAGTTTGCAAGCTGTATATTATATTACAGCAATGTGCTGTTTATATGTTTTTCATAGCCACACAAAAAAGACACATAAATGAGAATAACATATGTGCCTTCTAAGTGAAAGGCTTTTGATAGACAAAATGTATAGTCCGACATCTTCCAAAAAAAAAAAAAAAAAAGAGAGAGAGAGAGAGAGAGAGAGAAAAGAAAAATCTAAGGAAAATAATAGAAAATAATAAACTTGATTTCTACAAAATGATGCAGAAAATTTTTTAAATAATTAAATTTAACGGAATATCATACTCTCAGATAACAGTACTAGAATATTTTTAATGCTTTGGAAATTAAAAGCCAATGAAAATGTGGAGGATATCGCAGAAAACAAAATCATAAGTTTCCCAGGAGAAAAGACTGTTTGCAGTCAAAATATTCATTAAATTCATACTTGCACCAAACAGTCATTGATTTCACAGTAACTTATTTTTTTCTCTCCATCAAAATGGTGATACCTTTTCTTAACTCGCATGCCGAAATATTAAAGAGTCAAAAGGTGAGCATGAAAGTACACAGTGCCGATTTCTTTCCATTAAAAGCAACTTTCTTCCATTCCACACGTGATGAAAAATTCAAATTTACTAATTTACACTGCAATATTTCATGTAAGTATTTTCAAACATTTTCCACGATACTTATGAAGAATGAATACCTCTAATGCTAAACAGGCCATACATGATATCAAAAGTAGAAAAATATAATATACCATTAGACTGTATCCGATATACAAGTATAACCAGCATTTTACAAAATATTTTCTTTATTATGAAATAAATAATAAATAATAAATAATAGATATTTCTGCTTTTCTGGTGGAAATAATCTGTACTATTTTTATAATATAATCACAGAAACCAGTTTATTCATTAACTGAAAATAAATAGAAAAGCTGAGGAGAATAATGTATCAAAATATAATATTTTTAACAACCTAATTTTTTGAGACACACCAAATTTTGTTTTTGCATGGCTGCTCCCCACAGTCCACTCCTGATACTGTACATATTGTGGGGCAGAGCAGTCTACAGAAAATTAATCATGTGCATTCATGCTAGACTGACTAATAGGGTGATCTTAAATGTTTATATGTACATTTTCTATTGCTATAATGAACTTATATCAACACTAAATAAAGCAGAGTTAAATTCAGGATTTAAATTTTAAGAAATATAATTTTTTATCCTTTTAATGTTAAAAAATATTAATTATATTAATTTTTAAAATGCATTATTACAATGAGAAAAATTACAATTATAATTGACAAGGAAAAAAATTACCTTATAAAACTGGATATATACACATTTACAAATGTGGCCATTAGGAACTGACAATCAAATTGATCCATGATTCCTCTATGCCCAGGGATGATATCTCCAAAATCCTATACTATGGAAAATATCCACAATAAAATAACCATAAAAAACATAAAATCTGTATATGGTTATATTTTTTTAAACCATTTTTAATCATGTGGAAGCTTTCAATGAAATATTTCTAGTTACACACAATAATTTCATCCTTTATGCAGAAACAGTTTCACAGCCAGTATAAAACCAGGAATTTAGTTACTCTATTCTAGAAACCGATTTAGTTGTTTGCCCATTATTAGTTTATATGCAAAATTTGTTACCAAATTATAGTAAATATAAACTGTTACAAAATTATGTCCATTTCATAACAGAAATTTTTTATTTGTAAAAAAAATTTACAGCAAAATTATAATAAGAATAAAAATATGTATTTTACATAACATTTTTAAATGAAACTAAAAGTTTTAAAGCTTCAAACTGTCATATGTAGGATTTCTGACATCTCTTTTTTCATATTCCTACATCAAAGGATTATTTGAGTGAGGAAAGAAACATTATTCCCATGAAATAAGTAGCATTAAGAATCCTTTATAGCATACATATGATATATATGCAAATGAACTAGTAATGAATTAGCCTTCTTCATGCTCTTAATTTGTTGAAAATCTCTTGGAACCACATCTAAAAAAAAAAAAAAACAATAAACACTTTAAGTACACTAACTTAAAAAAAAAAAAAAAAAAGAAAGAAAGAAATAGAAATAACTAAAAGCAATTTCTCCAATTTATATTAGTGAACAATGATGAGAAACAAATTGCTGCATCAGTAACAGAAAACAATATTCGCCAATCACTTTCTGAACAATCATGTAATAAACTCTATGAAAATGTACTTGTATGTCAAGTTTATGCGATTCATAGCATGAACTAATGGACACGGTATTAGTTCATGCTATACATTACATGTATGCATATGCATACATTACATGGCATTAACTCCTTAGCAAACTCTTGATCTTCTTCCACAAGTTCTCACAGGTGGGTCTCACCAACATCAATAGGCCGGCCACAGCGATCGCTTCTAGAATGTCATAGTCCTTGTTTTTTGACTGTCGATACCAAACCTTCATAGTGTTATATGATACAACATTAGTACCTAATATTACTACCATTGATTTAGTGAATGACGCTGGCAGTGGATTGTAGATTCTTTTCCGTCGCGTGGACATATAACTCTGATTGGTGTAGAATCTTAGGTCGGAGGTCCATGCGACTGCGTATCAGTACCTAAAGCTCCACTCATTTAATGACATTCTGTAGCTGACTTTTTGCAGCAGAACTGGAAGTAAATGCTGGTAATGTGATAGTTCTATTTCAGACAACTTGTACTTAATGTTATCAATATTTTTTTACAGATTTCACAACACAGTGTTCTAAAGCAAGTCTATTTCTTTCAAATGCCATAAATCGTTTGATAAAATGTGATTAAACACGCTAATGTGAAATGTTTGTGCAGAAAATATTTGTGGGAAACTTTCATTAACCCTTTCGCGATGACGCACTTTTGTTTAAGATGCTCGTGCGGGACGGAAGGGAATCGAAAGCAGTCATCGTACAGGACAGAGGTTTTGTATCGCTAAGCTTAATTTTATAAAAAATAAAAAAAAAAAAAAAAAAAAAAAAATTCACTTCTAGCATTGTAATTTTTGGTATCATTTTAGATTATTAATTCAGCTCTTATATATGTTAAAGCACTTAATAATAATAACGTTTTTTTCTTTATTTTACATGGAAACATACTTAAAAAATTGCTTATCTTGAAAAATAAATTTTGAAAGTGCTATTCAAATTATTCCAAACTTTTAATTTATAAAATCCATCAATACAGTTTCAAATTAATAAAACAACACAATAAAGACTATTTACAGTAAGAAGTAACAAAATTTAAAATGAAGACTGAGTATGGTAAATCTCGAAGTACGAAGAAGTAGAAAAATGAATAATCACTCTCATCTGCATTAGTTAAATGGTTCATTAACCATAGAAGGTATTCTTCCCGCACATTACACAGTTAACTTCCAAATTCCGAGTTGCTAAATCAAACTCTTTCCCTTAATTTCTCGGAATTCCGTTTTGTCTATCGATAAGTTACTCCTGTATAAAGTCATGTTACGTTAAATATTAACTTATGCCTGTCCGGTATGGGGTTTTGCCAGCCAAACACATATTAAAAAACTGCAAGTCTTAGAAAATGTAACATTACAGCAAGTTACTAGATGTCGTTGGTTTATATGTATGAAATGTAGTAATCCACAAGAAGCTTAAAATCCCTGAGCTACATTGGTATATGGCTAAAATTGCCAAGAAATTCTTTAGGAAAATCAGCAATGTACAAAATCCAAGTATACCAGAAATGAATTATGATGTTAAGACAGAAACAACACCAGGAGACCTAGTGTGCTTCTCCGAGCCTTGAATTAATTATCATCTCTGAATTTAATCACTATTGCCCAAACTGGGCTCAGTTTAACTTAATTCCTATTATATATTTGCATTATTTTCTTCTTAAATTTAGCTGCTAAATTAATTCTTTGGATGTTGTGCCTTATCTTCAGTAACCTTTTTTTTAAATTCCCATTACTCTAAATTTAGTTAGTTAACTCCCTCTCCCTTTCCGGCTCATCCTATCCCAAAATTATGTATGGCTCTGAAAACCTCCCTTTGCTCCTCCCCAACCATTGCCTGCCAATAGTTATTACTGCACCATGTCTATCTCTCCTCCAATATCTTTAGCTCCTGCAGTCACTTGACCATTCTATCTCCTCTACGCCGTGAGCAGCAGTGACCTCAGTCTAGCTTCCAACATTGTAGGGGTAAGTACGCTCTGAGAGACGGAATGAATTTGTTACTTTTATGCGGATATCTGCAAGCTACTCCCACAGCAAGATATGCCAAATTTGCAAATGCCAAAATTGCACCCATTACAAACTCTACTACTATTCACATTACTTTAAACTTCGCCAATTACTATAATTGCTCTTATCAGAGCATCTGAATGCTATGCATTCAACTCCTACAAACTCGTGTTAGCAAAGAAAACGTTATGCTTTGAAAAATTTTTCATTTGATATATACAGGGTAAGGCTTTGCCTAGGGTTTTACAACTGCGTCGCTTGATAGGGAGGAGGGTATTCTTCCTCTGATAAATAACGCCGTTCCGCCATAATAGACCGGAGGTGAGGCTTTCCGAAATTAAAAGAAAAGAAACAGAAATATATCTGAAGGCAATACAAAACGTAACAGAACTCCACATAGTAACCCTAAAAGACCGTACATAGTAGAGGGAAAAAATAGAATAAAAAAAGGAATTGGATATAAATCAGACACGTGAATGCGAACGTTATATTAGCCTACCGTAATTTAAAGAGTCCACCTTTGTTTACGCTCCCCAACCCTCGCAACGATTGATGAGTAAAATACCACAGTCAGGGAGAATATATCAAACTCAAGGTCAGGAACCTAAAACTGTGTTCATTTAAAAAGTAATGAACATAGGATGTCATCTAGTGGCTTCAGAAAAATGTTCCAGCTTAAAATGCATATACGCATCCCCCGTCCTCTGAATTCAATCTCTAGTGATGCGTGGATGGTACGCCCATCCTGAAAGGGTTAAAACCCAATATTATCCCCATGAAAATGAAATTTAACAGTTCTCTAACAGAGCAAATAAAAGATCAGTAATATACTACATTTAAAGTATTATTTACTTTTTACTTATTTCAAAGAATGTTGTTCCATTCTTCTAATGAGATAACACATAAGTTGATTAAATTCAATTTTATAATAAAAAATGAAAATCAATATTCTTTTTAAACACTGATTACAGAAAGCTGGTATTTTCTCAACCTTAGTGTTGACCTAATAACCAACTAGATGACACAATTACCAACTGGATACTTTTTATTAAACACAGTCAATTTTAAAACTGAATAAAATTTATAGTTAATTTCTTACATACTTAATTGGTAATTTCCAACACATTTAAAGTTACTTATGATGGTCATTGTGACTCATTTCTAAAAGCACAGTTTAATTTAAAATGGAAATAAAGAATTCAAAAACTAACTATTTTCATTAAAAAAAAATTACATTTATTTCTTACAGATCCACGAAGCTAATTTTAATAATCTTCTTTCAAGTAAACTAAAATATTAATAAATATGATATTCACATTTCAACTTTCTGCCATTTTTAATTTTTAATTTTAATGCCATTAAAGCAAAAAAAAAAAAAATTAATTAAAAAATTAAAACATTAAGGAAAAATACTAAGAAACATTAAAATATTAATTTAAAACTCAAATAGAATAATGAATAAGACATTACTCTCCCTTTCCTACTCCCATCTTGAAAGAAATTTTTTTAACCCCAATGGCCAAATAATAAAAATATGGAATATTGGTAACCCAGTTTCAAAGACTGGCGAATCAGCTGGATGCATTGTAGTTTTCAAGGATTTTCCCATGTATATGAATAAAAGAATTCCCTTAAAAAGTCTTCCATGAAAGTATCTCTTCCCATCCTAACTATCCATGCGAGTACAGTAGTTGAATCGCTTCAGCAGTTACATTTGACATCCTTCTAATTCAGTGCTTTTCAGCTACCAAATCTGTCAATTATGCACCCACCAAGGCAGCTAAAAGTTCCATATGTATTATTATTTCACCTCTTAAAGGAGTTACTGTGGATTTAATAGAAAGCAGTGAGAGTTTGACAGAACTTTCCTCCTCAATCTCAAAAATACCACAGAAGCATATGCATCTTTACTAACATCACAGAAAGTGTGAATCATGCAACGCTTCAAATTTTCTGCTGTAGCATGAATCCATGCTACAGCAGAAATTATGATCCAATATGAATTCATATATTCATCCAATATGAATTTTTTCCAAAATCTTTAATTCTTGAAAACATTGCAAGAATTCTTTCCTCAGATTATCCATGATTTATGCATCCAATTTCACATCCATGTTCCAAGCCTTCTGTAACATTATCTTGGGGCAAAGCATAACTGGAGCGGTATAACCAAATGGATCAAAAACTTTATGGCTACTGATTACATAATTCACTTAGTTATCTTTTCAAGGTTTTCTTCTTTCATCCAACTCATATTAATTTTTAAGGAATCCAACATCAGGCCTAAGACAGGTGTTTCCCAACCATGTTCAGTTTTATCTTCTGTATATTCCCAATGTCTGGGATTAAAACTGCCTTTTGATACTTGTAAACTGGACTTGGATATAAAATTTTTACAATTAATGTAATTATCAACACTAGCTACAACACTGTCTACACAGAAACTGTGTTGCAGGGTTTCCTTAAATTTAGAGTCAAAACCTTGACTAGTCTCAATATCATATTCTATAACAGGGCCAAGAAGGAAAAGGCTGCTCTTAACTCCAAAAACAACTCCTGTATGTTGAAACATTTTATGTTACTTCCCTTCTAAATTTTCCCACCCCAAAAATGCAAGAAGTCTCTGTCATCTTCGCAAACACTTATTTTGCAGAAAATCTGCTGTGATGCCAAACTTCTTTTTTTCAAAATCGCAGTTAAATATCTGGAATCAGTTCTGCAAGATTTGACCCACATTGCAGGCACTAGTTCATGGAAGGACGGTCTTGCAATTTTGCAGATGCATCAAATACTGATTAAATGGGATATGAACTGTTGGTTTCTTTTATGATAGGTCAATAAGGTAAGTAATTCTCACAGAAAATCACTTAATTTCGAGGGATGACTCAATAACTCCTTCATCAAGCAATCCCAGAAAAATATTTTGATATCTGTCATACAAGCTGTTGGACAAGAGTTTTGTAGTTATCACTTCAAGTCATTTCTGGGTGAGGCTAAAGTTATTGGATAAAGAACTATCATCAGCACATGGCAAACAAATTTCATAACGATTATCTCAATTAAATTTCACTATTTCTAGGAAGTGTTCTTTAGTTTTTTAATCTATATCCAAATTAAATACTTTTTCTCCGTGGCATTCTAGATTCCAAAGACATCTAATCTCCAGAGATCAGCAATTTTCATTTCCTTCAAAAATAGTGACATTATAGGCATTGCAAAGTTTTCTTTTATAGCATCCTGAAAGGGTTAAAACCCAATATTATCCCCATGAAAATGAAATTTAACAGTTCTCTAACAGAGCAAATAAAAGATCAGTAATATACTACATTTAAAGTATTATTTACTTTTTACTTATTTCAAAGAATGTTGTTCCATTCTTCTAATGAGATAACACATAAGTTGATTAAATTCAATTTTATAATAAAAAATGAAAATCAATATTCTTTTTAAACACTGATTACAGAAAGCTGGTATTTTCTCAACCTTAGTGTTGACCTAATAACCAACTAGATGACACAATTACCAACTGGATACTTTTTATTAAACACAGTCAATTTTAAAACTGAATAAAATTTATAGTTAATTTCTTACATACTTAATTGGTAATTTCCAACACATTTAAAGTTACTTATGATGGTCATTGTGACTCATTTCTAAAAGCACAGTTTAATTTAAAATGGAAATAAAGAATTCAAAAACTAACTATTTTCATTAAAAAAAAATTACATTTATTTCTTACAGATCCACGAAGCTAATTTTAATAATCTTCTTTCAAGTAAACTAAAATATTAATAAATATGATATTCACATTTCAACTTTCTGCCATTTTTAATTTTTAATTTTAATGCCATTAAAGCAAAAAAAAAAAAAAAATTAATTAAAAAATTAAAACATTAAGGAAAAATACTAAGAAACATTAAAATATTAATTTAAAACTCAAATAGAATAATGAATAAGACATTACTCTCCCTTTCCTACTCCCATCTTGAAAGAAATTTTTTTAACCCCAATGGCCAAATAATAAAAATATGGAATATTGGTAACCCAGTTTCAAAGACTGGCGAATCAGCTGGATGCATTGTAGTTTTCAAGGATTTTCCCATGTATATGAATAAAAGAATTCCCTTAAAAAGTCTTCCATGAAAGTATCTCTTCCCATCCTAACTATCCATGCGAGTACAGTAGTTGAATCGCTTCAGCAGTTACATTTGACATCCTTCTAATTCAGTGCTTTTCAGCTACCAAATCTGTCAATTATGCACCCACCAAGGCAGCTAAAAGTTCCATATGTATTATTATTTCACCTCTTAAAGGAGTTACTGTGGATTTAATAGAAAGCAGTGAGAGTTTGACAGAACTTTCCTCCTCAATCTCAAAAATACCACAGAAGCATATGCATCTTTACTAACATCACAGAAAGTGTGAATCATGCAACGCTTCAAATTTTCTGCTGTAGCATGAATCCATGCTACAGCAGAAATTATGATCCAATATGAATTCATATATTCATCCAATATGAATTTTTTCCAAAATCTTTAATTCTTGAAAACATTGCAAGAATTCTTTCCTCAGATTATCCATGATTTATGCATCCAATTTCACATCCATGTTCCAAGCCTTCTGTAACATTATCTTGGGGCAAAGCATAACTGGAGCGGTATAACCAAATGGATCAAAAACTTTATGGCTACTGATTACATAATTCACTTAGTTATCTTTTCAAGGTTTTCTTCTTTCATCCAACTCATATTAATTTTTAAGGAATCCAACATCAGGCCTAAGACAGGTGTTTCCCAACCATGTTCAGTTTTATCTTCTGTATATTCCCAATGTCTGGGATTAAAACTGCCTTTTGATACTTGTAAACTGGACTTGGATATAAAATTTTTACAATTAATGTAATTATCAACACTAGCTACAACACTGTCTACACAGAAACTGTGTTGCAGGGTTTCCTTAAATTTAGAGTCAAAACCTTGACTAGTCTCAATATCATATTCTATAACAGGGCCAAGAAGGAAAAGGCTGCTCTTAACTCCAAAAACAACTCCTGTATGTTGAAACATTTTATGTTACTTCCCTTCTAAATTTTCCCACCCCAAAAATGCAAGAAGTCTCTGTCATCTTCGCAAACACTTATTTTGCAGAAAATCTGCTGTGATGCCAAACTTCTTTTTTTCAAAATCGCAGTTAAATATCTGGAATCAGTTCTGCAAGATTTGACCCACATTGCAGGCACTAGTTCATGGAAGGACGGTCTTGCAATTTTGCAGATGCATCAAATACTGATTAAATGGGATATGAACTGTTGGTTTCTTTTATGATAGGTCAATAAGGTAAGTAATTCTCACAGAAAATCACTTAATTTCGAGGGATGACTCAATAACTCCTTCATCAAGCAATCCCAGAAAAATATTTTGATATCTGTCATACAAGCTGTTGGACAAGAGTTTTGTAGTTATCACTTCAAGTCATTTCTGGGTGAGGCTAAAGTTATTGGATAAAGAACTATCATCAGCACATGGCAAACAAATTTCATAACGATTATCTCAATTAAATTTCACTATTTCTAGGAAGTGTTCTTTAGTTTTTTAATCTATATCCAAATTAAATACTTTTTCTCCGTGGCATTCTAGATTCCAAAGACATCTAATCTCCAGAGATCAGCAATTTTCATTTCCTTCAAAAATAGTGACATTATAGGCATTGCAAAGTTTTCTTTTATAGCATCTATTTGTGGGACTTTAATGTCCATCAGAGATGGATTTGGACTGCAACTAAACCCACAACTACTTTTCTTCTGCCCATCAAATGCCTAACAATAATACTTGCTCCAGTGAGGACTAATAAGAGGGGTTAGCATCTGTCATGACGTGATGACCATGCATGCGCAGTTTAGCCGAATGGCCTGCAACACCTCTCTCTCATGTGACTTACTAGAGAAGAGTAGTTAGTTAATAGTTAGTAGCGAAGTAATGAAGGTAATCCGCTGTATGCCAGCATAATGTTAATCACATGGTTCTATTTTTGTGTTAATCATTTGTTCTTATTTTGTTCGTGTATTAATAAAGTTTTTGTGTTGTTAAAATGGCTGGTTTATGTAATGCCCACATTTATTGCACATTAAGGAAACATACATATATCCAGAACCCGCCCAAGAAGCAGAATATGACAGTATCTATTAAAACAACACCCAAGTCTTTCAATTCATCAAATCAAGGGCCTTTATTTATTAGTAATATACTTTCACATGTAATACCTTGATACAAGACTTGAAAATTGCAAGTGATATTCCCATTTATTTGCTTTATTTTATAAGAGTTATGCCTATTTTCTTTAGTAAAAAGACAACCAGCCAAAAAGTGTTTAGCTGCCTCTCGATGACTTATAAGATATTTCATCTCTTCTGCGATATTCCTTAAAATAAATTACTTTCGTGAGCCAGTATCGCATAGCACACAAACTATTCTTTCTTCATCACCAAAAATAAGGCTGACTTTAAAGTCTGAAGGAATGCCTTTGGATTTGAATTTATATTTCACAAGTCAACGTCTTTTCCAAGAGAAATTTCCTTCTTCTTCTGACTTCGCTTGTTGCAGGTCTGCAGTTGATCACACATCAAGAAAACATGTTTTTTACTACAAATGAGATATTTTAAAAACATGCAACACTTTCTAACTGAATGACTAGGAACAAGGCACACAAAACAGTTCTTATCTATTACTATCTTCTTTCAGGCTTTCTTCTAGCATCAGTTTTTGGGCATTAAAACAATTAGCTCTAGCATGCTTGCCTTCACAAAATATATATCCTGGTTTCATTCTTCCAGATTCTTTTGTGAATGTCAGCAGCATGCATGCAATAGGAATTTTACCTCTTTGAGGTTCCAAATTATATTTCTTTTTTCTGGGCATCTTTGTATCTTCATTTTTAGTTAAATCAAAACCTGACATTGCCAAAAATATTCTTTCCTCTCCCTCTACTTCCCCTTCGAGGAATGACATCAAATTGTTCAGATGTTCCTTCTCATCCTTTATATTATAGGACTGGAAGAAGGCTTTCTATTCCAAGAGTTCTATTAACTGAGCCCTATATTAAGCTAGAAAGTCCTCATTATAGCAAAATTCTATCACTGAATAAACAGTAAATTTGTCTGTTGTAATTTAGTTGTAACTTGAGACTTATTTGTGAGCTCTCGAAACATTGGGAAAATGTTTCGAGAGCTCACAAATAAGTCTCAAGTTTGTCATAGAGGGATATCGGAGATAATTTTTGGTCGGATTGTAGAGAGATTATTAATTTCAACAACTCTGACATATGCGTCTACCAAAATACCTTCGCAAATGAAACGAGCTTTTAAACTATCTGCAGCCTTTACATAATTTGTTCCAGTTGGTAGGAAACTTTTCACTACTTCTCTTGCTCTGGTACCAACATTTGCATTCAGTATAAATATTGGAATTTGTTTTCAGGAGCCAGAGCATTATTTTTATTAATATGTTCAAATTAGCTCCAAAAAGGTAACCATTCTTTTAAATCATTAACAAATTGTCTGAACTGTAATTTAGGCAGACTTTTCCTTAGAACTACTAGTTTCTAAAATATGCTCAAAAATTGTATCTGGGCTTTGAGTTTGAACTTTTCTATAAAACTAACATGTTTATATTAAAATAAATACTTAACAAACAGACAAAAACATCCTCCCACCTTCTGATTATACATTATAATCAGAAAATTGCACATTATGTTTTTACATGATGTTGAATACAAATACACAATATATAGCAACATATATTTTTAAAAATGACAAAAATTAGAACAACACATATGATAAAAATTCTTACATCTATTTTTTACAAATCCACTTTATCAGGAACTTTTATCTATCTACTTGATTTAGACATTTTCATTTTAGGTTTTGGGATACTTCCATTCTCAAATGAGTCCTTATTATCAATACATTTCACTTTTTCTGCTTTTAGAACATCATTAATGACTGAAACCTCTAAAAGGATACACATGCCGAATTAAACAAAGTAATTTCAAATGAGAGGTTTTTATTTTTACAAGTCAAACATATCCATCCTTTTCAGGAATCTGTTCTGCCCAGTTGATTCTTTTTACTGTTGCCTATTCCAATTAGCAGTATATCTCCAACTGCTATTTTAGGAGCATCTTTACTTTCTGCTCTTTGAATGAAAAGCCCTAAGTATTCACCTCTGAATTGATTTCTCAGATCTCTTTGCAGATTTTGCCTATATTTGATCCTTCGATTTAAGCTCTGATGGTGGAGAGCTTCAACATCTGGTGTATTCTATTCCTTGATGACTCGTAGGAAAAATGAAGGTGATATGGGGCATACACTGGTTATCATAAATTAAGGAAAAATCACAAAAATTGCAATAAATCCCTAAAAAATAAGCCAAACCGTGTAAAATTTGAATATGTTGCAAAGTAAGAGTAGCTGAGTAAAACTGCGATATGTAAATTAGTGGTGCTGCTTTCGGAATATGTCATCTGCGAGGAGCATAAAAGTCCATGTTTGAGAGCAAGTCCACATATTTCACTGTGACAGTGACATCAAAAATCTGAGATAGCCAATTCGTAACAATCGGAATATGTCATCTGCGAGGAGCATAAAAGTCCATGTTTGAGAGCAAGTCCACATATTTCACTGTGACAGTGACATCAAAAATCTGAGACAGCCAATTCGTAACAATGACCTCCAGGCATCATTTGCCTGCAGAACTGCGATGGAGAGCCATTGGGAGACTAGAGGCAGGAGAAAGTCAAACAGAAGTGGCCAGATGGCTAAATGTGAGTCCTTCTGTGGTTCACAGACTTTGGAGGCAATTTTAAACCACAGATTCGGCATCTAGGAGGTTCAGCCAAGGACGGCCAACTGCTTTGACGAGTGCCGATGACCGATATTTGACATTATGTGCACGCAGGAATAGAACTGCTACTCCGACTCTTCTTAGATCCTCCCTTGCTGCAGCCACCGGAAGGTTCATGTCAACATCAAATGTGCATAGAAAGCTTCACGAAGGTAGTCTGTATGCGAGGCAACCAGCCATTTGTATGCCGCTCGCGTCACGCCATAGGAGGGACCGTTTTCACTGGGCACAACAACATGTCCACTGGACGCCTGATCAATGGAGGGCAGTTCTTTTTATGGATGAGTCCAGGTTTAGTGTAGAAAGCGATAGTAGGCGTTATTTGATATGGAGAGAACCTAGAACCCGTTATCATCCGTCAAACATCCGTGAAAGAGATGCATACGGAAGGGGCAGTGTCTATGTTTGGGTGGCATCTCTTTGGGTGGATGCACAGACCTCCACGTCTTTCCAAGGGGAACCATGGATGCTCAGATTTATAGAGATGACATCCTTGATGTTTATGTGCGCCCATATGCCAGGGCAACAGGTGATGCTTTCCTGTTACAGGACGACAAGGCAAGACCACACAGGGCTCGCATCGTAGATGATTAGCTTCAACAGGAAACAATTATGCACATGGGGTGGCCAGCTCCTTCCCTGGACTTGAATCCTATCGAGCTCGTTTGGGATGCTTTAGCGAGACGTCTAGCTGCTCTCAATCCACTCCCTCAAACCCTTGTTGTGCTTGCAACTGCTTTGCAAGAGCAATGGCTCTCGCTTCCTATGGAACTGATAGGCTGCATAATTGAAAGCATCACACATTGCTGTATGTGCTGTATTACTTCTAGAGGTGATCATATTCCATATTGAAGGTACTTTTCCTATAGCAAACTGACACCTTCAATTTGTTCATTTTATACATGTGCTAATTTCTATACTACCATATTTGTCTGGTAATTTCTTCTTATGTTATTTGATAACTTACTATGTGTTGCATATTGTGGGTAAGTTTCATTAAATTCTACACATAACTTTTTCAGTAATCGTGATTTTTGTGATTTTTCCTTAATTTATGATAACCGGTGTAGTTGTTTATAGTAAAATTTATACATATTACATTTTTAGGAACTGCTGTTGTTGTTTGCCAAATATATTTCCTACTAAGGTTATTTTTACTCCATCTATATAAGAAACAGCATTACAAATATGAAATGCTCATAAACTCACCAGCCCATATTTGAATTCATATAGTAAGAGCTTTCAAATTCACTCGTTCAAAACAATGCAATAAATTGGGTTAAAATTATATTAATATGAAAAATTCATAAAACAAATGACAAAAATCTAACAGAAAATTTCAATCATTGCATCAAATACCTTTATTTTCTTTCGTTCTTCAAATTTGTGTAATTCTTTTTCTCATTCCGCAACTGCTTTACTGTCTGCTTCCATTGGTTTTTCAACTAAATAAATGTAAAATTATCATAATATTATTTAAACAGCATAAGACTTCTGCAAATATGTTAATTCTTTTCTGTGAATATTTATATGAATAAGATTTATTCTGATGGTAATAAACATTGACACTTGTTCAAAGCCTTCCTTAACACAATTGCTATTATATGTAGAATTCTTCAATGATTAAAATAAAAATTGTTCAATAATTTTCGTATAATATTATTGAAAAATTTTAATAAACTTTGAAGCCATTTTTAATAAATTTTGGTATAAAACACCCGTTACGACACAGCATCAGAATATTTCATAATCAAATTATTAGCATTCTTTTGGAGGGTTAAGGAAAAGAATGAAACACATTAGAAGACTGTTGTTCAGTATTAATGAAAGCTAGCGTTATAGTTTATGAAGCCAAATTATTAAATTATACATAAATATAAATGTCAAATTATAAAACGAACATACTCCATTTGACTGATCTTTTTACAAATTTAAAAATTTGATCAAGCATGGAAATTTAATTTACAGCAGCTAATGAAAATTTATATTAATACCATTTTAAGGGTAATCCTTAAAATTAGGATTAGGTAATAATCTGCCATATTCCTCTAAGCTGACAGTTTATATCATTGCTTTGTTAAAAACATGATATTGCATTATATCATGTTTTGTTAAAAACATTTCTGCACACATAAACTAGAAACACAAGAAAGCACAGAAATGCCTTATTTGTTCATTATTATGCAGTTTCATACATTGTAAGTTATCTGGCATAAAAACAACTGCATGTGAATGCTTTTGAATTCAGTGCCTGCTGTTATCAATATATACAGGGAAATTAAATTTATTTAATTTAAAAGTTGACTCTACATGGAAACAAGGAGCATATATATTTATCAAACATAACTTGCCTACAAAAATGACATCCCTCCCATTCAATTGATGTATCAGAAGTTCTCACCCTTTTTGCCCTAAGCACCTATTTCACCATTGCTAGATCATTCCCCACTCCTACACTCCTTCCACCAAACTCAAGATACATATACATTAAATTTACATTCTACATTATACATTTTACATTAAATTTAGATTACTTTTTAATGGAACAGCAGGAAGCATGTGCAGTCAAGCTGACCACATATTCCCTTGGCTGAGAACCCCTGTTCTCGTAGATATTTACAATGTTTCAGAGAACCTGGAAAAATGTTTCTTTATCTAGTTAGCAGCAGTTAATATTCCTTTTCAACATTTACAATGTCTGAGCATATTTTATGTATGTGGTTAGTTTTAAGGATTTCCACTTCACACACACTCAAAGGAAAAAAGAGAGAGAAATGAAAAAAGAAAAAGTAGTTCTATATTGATCAGATCTGCATATCTAGTTGCTGTAAAACAGATATCTTGATTGTCGGGGATCAGATATGATTTGGAAATTTTAAAAACTGCTCCAGCACATTCATTATGAAATCTGCTGTATCATATGTCCCTCTATCTTGTTAGTCCCAAAACTGATGTTTATCCTCGTACTAAGAAGACTCCATAAAAAGATACAAGATTTTAAAACTCAGTATTTAATAATTTTTGTTACAGACACATCCACTAAGACAAAACTATGCCTAATCTTTATAAAAAAAAAAAAAAAAAAAAAAAACTTTTAGAATGGATATGTCCACTGTACATAAAGCTCTTAAAAAAAATAAAAAAAATAAAAAAAAAAAAAAAAAAAAAAAAAAAAAAACCAGTCAGGAATGCAATACGTAGTATGACTCATCAAACACCTATATGCTTTAAAATCCCCTCCCATACCAGTATAGTTTATGAACCTCTTACACACAATCAAACAATACAGAAATCATCTAACAATTATAACAGAATATGCAGAAATAATGTGCTTTTATATGTGCAATCCATGCTTAAATTGAATTATCTGTATTATATAACATCTAGTAAACATGCTATTAAGTCAATTTTTGAGTTGTAGTTCATGTATAGGTAATTATTCAATTCTCAAAAGAGCTAAAACAGATCTAAGGATATATCTTCTTAATTTGTCTAATGAAATCTTTATAATATGATTCATAAGGAAATAAATATTTGTTGGCTTTATGCTAATCTATAGAACTGCATCTGAATAACAGACAGGCATAAGTTCTCCTTCCATCTAGAAGCATAAAAGAAAAACCTGTTTCATATTAATTATAGCAAAATTTCCATGGCTGACTTTCAGGAATTGCCGAGTATAAGACTATACAAACTACCAAAGAAAATGTTAATTATCTTGGTAACTCAAAACAAGTAAATGATGGAAAACAGTAATAAAAATACTTCTACATTAAAATACCAGCATTTCAGAGCATAGCTATTTATCTTTGAAAATTACAGTACACAAAATGAAATAGGTAAAAAATATTTTAAATTTTTACTTACTCCTTTTTTTAAATGAAAGCTCATAAGAAATATTTTTTAACACAAAGATTTTTTTTTTTAAACTTTGAATGTGACATCTTTATTTTTAATCTTCAGCATTAATTGTTAATTTTTACCTATTGCCTTCTGAACTTTTAAGAAAAATTATATATTGATGAGCACACAAAGTAAAAGCTATATAAACTGCGATACATTTAGTTTTCCCCCCCCCCTTCCAAAAGTATGAATTTAAACTGTATAAGTCTATAATCCATTCCATCTACAGATAAGCATAAGAATTTTTGTCAAATAAACGTTGTTCTGAAATTTTGACAGATGCTTATTTCTTTATTATACCCATCACTATTTCCAATTAAATAAGAAACACGTATTTGGAAAATAATTCATCAAATCTAAAATATTTTCAAACATACGAATACATACCTATATTTACTTAAAAATTTATTTGAAAGTTTAAAATAAAAAATGACATGGACACACCTGTATGCTCCATTAAATTATACACTTTTTTTACTGAACTTCATTTAAACTTATTCCCTTTAATTCTTTTAACTTAATTGAACAATCTCTCAAAGCAAGTTGAAAATGACATCAAAACCGTCAAATTTTGAAATTAAATATCCTACACAATTTTTGTCCTATGAGAGTCAAACTTCTTATAATTTTATTTTTTCACGACGATACAAATTTCCCAAATATAAGTATAGAAACTAGGAAATTGCATTAAATATTAAACAATTTGAAGAAAGACATGGCCAAAAACTTGAATATAATTTTTATTCCTTGTTAAAGCAATTCTGAGATGATAATCTGACACTTAGCACATTTTAAGACTATGGATAACTTTTTGTTTTAAAGAAAGTGAGCAGCAGCAGCATGTTTTCAGAGTAAAAGGAAAATGAGTTAAAAAACAGAAAAAAAGATTAGATAGCAGTATAATTTTTATTGCAACTGACAGAATCAAGCATGTCAATGTGTTATTATATGTATATAGTATATACACTCACACCTGACTTTACTTGGCCTTTATTTTCACAATTGTTGGTTATAGCCATATACTTCCAACTAAAGAAGTATTTTTAATGATGAAAATATTCATGTTTTGGCGAAGTCAAATTTAAAAAAAAAAAATTACTTTTGGCAAAAAATAAGATCTAACTTTTAATGTGGTCTCTTGGTTTTTGTACTTATGTTTGGGAAAGTTTTATACTTGTTATAAATAAATAAAATCAGAGTTCTGACTCCTATATGACAAAAAATTGACCAGAATATTTAATTTCAAAATTTGCAATTATTGATGTCATTTTCAACTTGCCTTAAGGGATCAGTTAATTTAAGTTGGAATAATTTAATAGTCCAGCATCTCACTAATATGACACATCATCAATTACAGAGCTTCAATGTTTCAATAGTTAAACACACTAAAATAAAATATGTCCACTAAATTTCACAGGAAAGAAGCAAGAATAGACATATGAAATCTATGTATCTGGCATTTTCACTATATACACAAACTCAGAACTTGGGTACTGTTTATAAGACTCAGATATAGTTCTAAAAAGATTGGATTAGACTTTTTAATCTGGATAAGGTTACAGCTATCTGCTTAAACTCCAACCCAATTTTGACCAAGCATCTCCCCCTTTCCCAGTGGATGGAATCTGAAGATCTCATATTACTATGCCTTATATCAAAATTCTCAAAACGTCTTCCATTTCAACAGATTCTAAGTTTATCCACACCACAAAGATATTATAGTAACAAATATCTATGCCCTATTTAAAATTCAAATGCAAACCAAACCCAACAAGAAGACATTCGACTGGCATTAATCATCAAACAATTTTGGGCAGTAGTTATGGATAAAAAAGTATTATAAAGATTAAAATTTCTAAAAAAAAAAATAAATAAAGGGAAGGAAGGAAGAAAAGACAATGATAAATCTCTTTCTCTAAAGATAATATGTTTTTCTAGAAGAAAATAGATGATTAAGACACAATAACACGCCGAATAAATACTAATTCAGAAGTCAAACAACAAAAATCAGCTTAACCTTTTTATTAATTACAAAATTGCTCAAATTCTCCATATGTTACTTTTAAGTTATTTTTCACCTATCAGAAAAATTCCTCATTCGATTCTTAAATTTCCTGTCTCTGATTTTAATTCTTATGGAATGTAATTGTGTTAATGTGATTTGACTTATATCTGCTGAAATTCTGAAAAAGGCACTGAAATTTCTCATCAAGGAAACATTAAAAAAAGGGAAAATAAAGAAACGTTTGATAATAGAGATACATTCTGCAAGAAAAGAAGAGGAAAAAAGGTGGTCACGTAGTTTAAGAACAACAATCTCCACATGTGCACATCTTACGATGGAGTCTATAGCAGATGTACCACTAAAATTAATTAATTTTTCTAATTTAGAAAGTTACAGCTATTATGAAAAAATAAAAAGTACTCTTGGAAGTGATTTCTCTTTTCTTGATGTTAATAAAAAGGGTCTTCACTTGTTCAAGGAAAAACATGTCAATAACATTTGTTTTAAAGTAATGCCAGGTAGCAAGCCCTGTTAAGGCAGAAATGAAGAAAACAATTAATTAGTGCAAATTTCTGCAGAAAATGAGGTAAGATTTATAAATATTCTTTTTATGCACAATACTTACAAATATTCCTGTTTTACTTTATTAGGAATTTTAAGTGTATATCAATAGTTGAAAAATATTCCTGAGACATTGAATAATGTTTTCCAAACTTTAAAAATGTAAACATACTAATGTAAATATTTGTTAATAGTTCATGAATGGTTGTTCTAAATTATTGAATAGTTGAATTCATGCCAGATCTGCTTATATGCAAAAATATTAACGGTATAAGCTAAGCTAAAATTATCTATTTCAGTTAATGCTGCAGATTGCGTTGTTTGTTAATCTTCTAATTGGATCCGGCTTATTATTTTTTGCAGACTGTTACAGCAATTTTATAAAAGTAAGCTTGAACTTTCGATTATGTCAAAAAGAATTTCCGATTCTGGAGCTGCCAAAGGATCTACAAAGGAAAAGCATGTTTCGATGTCCATCAAACAAAAAGTGGAATTGCTGCAAAAAATGGATAAAGGCATATTCTTTGTTTCTCTAACCATTCCGAAATCTGTTTATCAATTTCATGTTGCTGCTATGCGGGGGGGACGTCGCGGCACGCAATGAACTGGAAGTTGATCTGTCAGCACTATCCTTATCGTCAGGACAAATGTTTTTATTTTATTCGGCTTATAATTCCTTACTAAATGTAGTATTTCATCTCGATGTACTCCGTATTTGATATGATTTAAATCAAATTCCTCGTCATTATAAATATCACGAACACACATCAAATAGTTTTCTGGTTGCAATTTTCTAATTTTGACTATGCGTAATGTATGCTTTATGCATGCGCGCATTTAAAGAAATGTTTAATAAAGTAAACAAATAAATAATAAGCTTTTTTTTGTAAATTTTAATACAATTTTGATCATAATTGCTCTTTATTTCATAAACTACGGTTTCATATTTTTTATTTTATAATTTCTGCATGCCATCTTACCAGATTTAAACTGATGATCTATAATCCAGAAAAACCAATAATCCGGAATCGCCGAAATCCCGGCGAGTCCGGATTAAAGACTTTTGACTGTAATACAATGTATTAATTATTCATGCTAATGCTGGAGAAGCAGGTCATGGATAATTGAAAAATATGGATAACCCAAACTCTCAATTTTCATGTGTATTGTGTTTATTTATTTATGTATTTCAAATCAATAATTTTTACCTTATTTTTGAAAGCATTTAAATATTTGTCAAATTTTGTGACATATTTTTCATGTGCTATTTTATCATTGTATTCGAATTCCCTTCGGTCAAAGAATTTCAACACAGTTTTAACAAAAATCATTCCTTTCTCGAAAGCAGTGTAATTGTAAGTACCTTCTTCACTTGTATGTTCAGTATCACTCTCTGCCTCTTCTGTTCTTCTGACATTTGACATATGTCCATGTCACTCAAGCACTGAATATCCAGCTCTGTCGAATCACCGTAAAACCATTTCTCAATTGACATTGCCGAAGATTTTTATATTTTCAGTTTTTTGGAATACAACTTCAGTAATTGCCTTGATGTTTTCGCATTAGATAAATCTCAGATTTTTATATTAGGAAGAACCTTACCTCATTCTTGAACAAGTGTTATTGTTTTACAGTGGAACCTCGAGATACAAGTTTAATTGGTTCCAGCACTCAGCTCATATAGCGAATTTCTCGTATCTAGAAACAAACTTCCCCATTCAAAATAATGGAAATCCAGTTAATCCATTCCGCACCCCCAAAAATCTCATTGCCATCTTATCTTCAGTCGATGTACCTGGTGTTTTTCAGAAAAGGTCCAAGTACAGGTTCTTAGCCTTAGCGCAAATGATAGCTTCTGGCACCGAATCGTCTTTTAACTGATTCTCTGCAATTCACAGTAACAACAGCTTCTCGATATCTCCTAAGAGTTTTGGACGGTGCTTAGAAATAATGGTAACTCCTTTGGCCACATCAAGTTTCTTAATTTCTTCCTTCTCCTTCAGAATAGTATAGATCATCGATGTCGAACAACCGCAAGTCTTTGACAGCTCCATAACTCTTATATCACGCATATGTTTATCTACGATTTCTTTCTTAATTTCAAAGGCCATGGCTTCCTTCTTCTTTCAGCACTATCTGAGGCAACAGTCTTCTTGGGAGGCATCGTGAAATAATTATTTTCATGTTAAATGTAAAAGACAATTAACTCACAAGTGCACAAACACTTAGATCAATGAGCACTGAGTGATCTGGCAGGGAGATTCCCCGTGTTGTGCCGGATCGGGAAACACGACACTCATACCCACAGCCTGGCACCTTGCTCATAACTCAAGTCAATGCTCTTATTTAAAGATGAATTTTTCACTCATACTTTCCAAGTATCTCAAATTTCTTTTATATAGAGGTGCTCATATCTCAAGATTCCAATGTACTTGAGACCAAGCATTTGTTACTCCATATATGACATCAGTTACAGTCAACACTTTCCAGAACTTCATTAAATCATCATTTTCCTCAGCAAGAGTAATGAGGAGATGAGGTAATTGTTGAAACTTAACCTAAAGATACAATTCAGTTTTTTTTACAGCATGCTTTTTAAACACTCTCGCACACAGCATCGAGCGTGCATGGGCTCCGCAATGCACAGATAACCTACAAACCAGATAATCGAAAGTATACTGTAGTTTAATATTATAATATATTAATACAATTAATTACTATGTACATATTTTTCTTGTCTTTGATGAAGCAAATTTATCAATTAGTTCATCAAAGTCAGTCACTTCAAATTTTTCTCTTTCTACACTTAAAAAATCTAAGTCACTTAGGCGACCTTATCCCAACCTTGATCATAGATATATCAAAATTAATTTTAATTTTCTGAAATACCATTCACAGTTAGCAACTGATGCTGAAATAGCACAGAGTATTTGAAGTGCAACTCTCAGCTTTGGAAAATCTTCTCCCTACAAGATTATATAAGTTAGCTCTAGTAGAGTTTCAGGTTCAATTTTTTTCCCCCTACTGTGGAGTAATATCTTGCAGTAACATATTTCGACACAGAATTCTGTTCCATTAAAATCTGTATTATAAAATCAACCAAAATTTTTATAATTCTTTTCAAGATCATTATCAATATTATCCTTGTTTAATAAATTTTCAATGTCCAGTAATTATCCAAATTTGGAAATAAGATCAATTAGTCATGTACTTATTCCTTGCTGCAGACGATCAGGAATACTTTTCATTATGCAAGAAATTTCACTGATGGTGAAAAGGCCAAAATCTCTCGCGAATTCTCCGGCATTTTCTAACATGGATTGTTGTATCAATACCGCATTTTTTCACAAAGCGACTTAACCTTTTCTAATGTCTCTTCACAGATATCTCGAATTTCTGCAAGTTCATTCGCTAATGATTCAAGATCATGGAACACTTCTCTAAAATTCATTTTAGTATCTTCTAATCTGATCTGCACATGATCAGTTCTCCTCAAGAGTTCATGGCAGAAATGGACTTATTATGAATTTAAAATTCAGTGTATTTTGCAATAAAATTGTTGCTTCACTTCTGGTGTCACTTGTGGTAGAACTGTCCTCTGCTAATTTTTCTTGCACTAATTCTTCCAACTCATCTACAGTAAAAATAGTTGCTTGTACTCTGGCATTCCATCTTGTTTCAGATTCATGTTTAACAGATTTCTTTAAAGCATTTTTCAGTTCCCATTGTAATGCTGAATGTGAGAAAAAGAGATATATGTTTTTAATTATTCCAAAACATGTTACAATGACTGGATCTCGCTTAGCTGCAGTAACTTCTACTAAAATTAGTCAGTGGTTAACAAAATTTACAAATAATGCTTCATTATTCTTTCCCATAATTGTTTGCAGAACAACAGATATGTGACCTCACACCATGGCAGTAATATCATAATATAGTGATCTACAGTTATTTAATGAAATCTGATTAGAATTTAATTTTTAATAATTTGTATTTTCCATCGAGATTACATCTTTAACATGTATTTCAATAAATTCCAAAAACAATTCTTTGATAGAAACTTTTCTGCTGGTAACATCAATCTAAATTCTAAAGACTTGTGACATTTGTTCTCGATGATCAATATCAAGAATCGAATCAAATAATGCCCATAATATTTACTTTTTTATGTCAATTATTAATTGATTATTATAGTTTAATGGTAGAATTAATAATAGTTCAAAGTAGTATAACAGTTTTTCTTAATGTATTATAAACAAGATACAGTTCTGCTCTTCTTAAATTTGGGGAAAAGCTTGATTTTTAAACAAACATTACAACAACATTGGCAGTAAACAAACACTGGCAATGGACATCAACTATGACAACTGACAGAAAATCAAAACCATCAAGAAAAAATGTTTTACTACAATTTGGTGACTTTTAATAAAATAGCACTTACCTCCCCAAATGTGCTAATTTTAAAAAAGAAAAAAAAAAAAAAAAAACTTATCTGCAAATCATGATATTTCTTACAATTCGGTATATAAGTAAAAAAGTATATTTAGATGTACTTATTAATAAAATGAACTGAACCTTTACTTAAGGTCTGTTGCAGTTTCTGATATTCTTCCATTGCTTATGATAACTACTCTGTTTCATACTTGATTTCGGTAATTGTAACTCACTGTTTGTCATATTGTTTGTTTGATGTGTTATACCTGTTAAAATGAATAATCATAAAGTCATATTTCCAACAAGATACTTTCTACATATCTAAATAAAAATGACCTTGTAAATATATGTTATATGCATACGTATACATATGCCCATACATACAAAGAAGAATAAACAATTATCTCCAAGGTAAAGCAAATTTTTTTTAAAAAGCTTGTGCAAGTGTATATCAAAAGTTTAAATAAAACATAATATTGCAACAGACAAAAATTACTGCAAAAGACCAAAAACATTTAAAAACTAATTATTGCCATTGAACAGAGATTAAATGACTTTTCAAGGGGAACAAATCAATCTCTGCCCAATTAACAATAAGCGATTAAGAAGCAATTTTGTTTCATCACATCTATTTGTAAAGTAAAACAAATCAGGACTTGATCGAGTTGAAACCTAAACTAATTGCATGTAAAAGACTGTATTAAAGCTGAATAATTAAATAGTCAAAAATAAAACAAGCAATATAAATTGCCAAACAAATTATTAAAGTAAAAATGCTATAAAGCTTTCAAAAAGAGCTCATTCTCTGACAAAATCATAAGACAAAAACCGAAAAGATTGAAAGTCATCAAAGCATGCCAAATTTAAAATAAGAACTTGAAAAACTTATTAAAAACGCATATAACACTAAATTAAAATTTAAAATGCAAGAATATACAAAAACTATTGAAAAAATTTAAAACTGTACATTAAAAAGCCCAAACAACAAATTAAACTTACATGTTTGTACAGCAGGACCCAAAGCAAAATGGCAAAAACTGAATGATGCTTGGAGTACAAAAAGGGTTGTCATGAAAAGGAGAAGTTAGACAAGTTTTAAATCAATTTTCGGAAAGCAGGGAGTTGGGTTATCAAGAAATGGCGAGAGAAAAAACTTTCCAAAGTAAAATTCGCAAGAGAGTTGTACTTCAAACATAAGAATTAGCTAGAAACTTACAAACATTAAAAATCAACTTATTTCTGGATACGTATTTAAAATGTACAGATGAGATATAACTTCTTCACTTGAAGAGGATGACCATCAAGTTTGAAAAATATAAAAAGGCTCATTTGTTAGTAAAAGTATTAAAGCCAGAAGAAATAGTTTTTTTTTTTTTTTTTTTTTTTTTTTAAGCGAAACCATCTACAAAGCAAAACCATGTTTCGATGTCCATTAAACATAAAGTGGAATTGCTGCAAAAAATGAATAAAGGCATATTTGTCTCAAAATTATGCATTGGAAAGTCAACTGTATATGACATAAGAAAATTATTATTTAAATCATTAAAATTTTTATCATTAAAAATTTTTATGGAATCAACTTAAGCAACTTACATTGAAAGAAATGTTTAATAAAGCAAAAAAATAAATATTAAACTTTTTTGTAAATTTTGATGCCCTTTAATCATAATTGTTCTTTATTTTATAAATTATGATTTTCATATTTTTAATTGTATAATTTCTGCATGCCATCTTACCAGATTTAAATTGATGATCTATTATTCGGAAAAATCTCAAATCCGTAATCGCCGTAGTCCCGATGAATCCGGATTTTGGACTTTGTACTGTATTTGGATTTAAGTGATGCCACTGTTAGACAAGGCTGGCAGGAATGGGTGAACCATGGCCAAGCATGGCGTCAAGAAAGAAACGGTCGGCCTAGAGAGACAACAAAACATGAGCACCAATCAATCATCATAGTGGCACTCAGAGCCTCAGATTCATCATTATCATCAATCCTATGTGCAACTGGTGCTTCAGCGACCACAAGGACCATTAAAGCTATATTCAATCAGTGGTATAAATGTCATAGACACATTAAATGTGGGAGGCTTACTTCCCATATTTAATAATTTATTCTATTTCATAGGTGAAACAATATAATTACTTATTGCCTCTTGTCAGTGAGAAACTAATTATGAGAAAAACCTCTGATACCATTTGAGAAGTTTTCTGTATGCTTAAGGCAAATAATTTTATTATATAAATTTAACTTAGTCAAAGGCAACTATTTTTAAAAAAGTATCATATATTTACAAGCCATAAGGTGTAAATATACAGGGAATGGACAAAAATATGGAAACACCATATAAAATGTATATTTGAGCTGAAATATTTATTCTTGCAAAAGCTGTGGGTGGCACTGATGTGTTTGCTCATGAATGCCACCTGTACAACATCCTCAATACACTGCAAGTGTCATTTGTTATCACGACAGTGTTTTGTGCAGTTGCAAGTGCATCATGTCGCAATTAATGAACTCAAACGTGGGCAATTGTTGGGACTCGTATGGTAGGTGCTTCCATAACCAAGGTAGCTGAAGTGTTTGGTGTTCAAGAGGCACAGTATTTAAGATTTTTAACTCATACAGAAAATCTGAAAAAACTGCATTCCTAAATCACACTGCAAACAAAAGTATGTGTTGGGTGATCATGACAGACACTCACTGAAGAGGATTGTGATGAAAAATAAGCTACCGCAGCAAAAGTGACTGCTGAACTTAATGCTGCACTCACACACTCTGTCAGCACCAAATAGGGGTGACACCTAATAAGAAGGGAGTTCCACAAGCACTGTATTTTTGGGCGTGCTGCAATTCAAAAGCCATGCATCAGTGATCAAAATGTCTGAGAGGAGAAAGGAGTGCAAAAGTCATAAAACCTGGGCTGTAGGATGATGGAAGACTGTCATTTGGTCAGATGAGTCTTGCTTCATGCTGTTTCTGACTTCTGGACAAGTTTACATCTGGTGAACGCCATCTCAAACACGTGATAGAACTGTTTGCTGCTGAGAGTGAAACATAGCAGGGGTTCAGTCATGGTTTGGGCAATCATATATGGCATTCCATGAGACCCATCATTACTGTGAAAAGTCATTACTACCGAAGATTATGTGACCATTTTAGCTGATTACGTCCATTCCATGGTATAAATTGTATTCCCCAATGGTGATGCCATATTCTAAGATGACAAAATTCCTGTTCACTCAGCTCACATCGTTCAGCACTGGTTTTCTGAGTATAAGGGTGAACTTTCACATCTACCATGGCCACCACAGTCTACAGATATCAATATTATTGAACCTTTGTGGCCTATTTTGGAGAGAGAGAAATCTGTGTGAGCGCTATCTATCGCGATCATCCTAGACTGAACTTGCCAATGTTTTACAAGAAGAATGGTACAAGATTCTCTTACAAAACATACAAGACCTCTATTTACCAAGATTCCCTTACAAAGCATACAAGACCTCTATTTACCCATTCTGAGAAGACAGCAATCACGACAAGACCTCTATTTACTCATTCCGAGAAGACATTCAAATCATGTAATAATCAATGGGAAAAAAGCTTCCAGAAGCCAGAAACTAAGAATTACAGAGCAACTTTCTGAGCCTATAGGAGTGATTTTAACTGCATAAATTTATGTATTTGTGAAGTAACAATGACTTACATAGTTTCAAACAATACCAAAGTCTGTGAATCACATTTGATGTCATGGCTGTGAAAAGAAAAGGCCACTGTGAATCATCATTGATGCACATGGCAGTTAAGGTTTTAAATATTATTATTTTGATAATTAGGCTATTAGAACATAAAATTTATCACTTTCAGTGTTTTTTACATTGTATAAATGAAAGTTTCTTCTAATACAAAATTACTTTCCTTTCATTTTACATAAATCTGATATTTTCAGGATAATAAACTTACCATCACCAGCTCCTACACAAATTTGGAAACTGCCATTTATCTTCAAAGCCAGATGCAATGGCTTCCCCCTCTTTTACTGATTGAGAAAATTTTACGTATTTTTCCATGTAAAACATCTACAATTACTCTGCACACCTACGGAATAAATGTGGAAATGGTTGACTTTCCTATCCAGAAACATAATGATAAGATTTGGTAGCAGTATCCAGTAGCAAGAAATCTGAAATAATATTAGCATAACAGAATTAGAAATAAAAAATGCTAAACATAAAATTTAGGTAATTAATTTAAAGTACAGCAGAGGTAATATAACAAAAATTATTAAGCTTCTGATGAACAGCTACAGGGACATTTATGAAATGGATGAGCTCATAAGTAATAAATGCCAAACAATGTTTCATTTCTTATTTCACTTAATAACCTTAACCAATAAATTACTAATTAATTAATTTTTGCAAAGGACCAGACGTTTTAAAAGAAAACTGGCTCACTTATATTACATATTAGGAAAGCAATGAGCACACCACAAAACAAATGAATTAGCTTGATCCGATAAAAACTACAAAACAATTAGCAATGTTTTCTATCTTTAGCAATTCAGGTGCTAAATAATTAAATGTAAAATTCAAATAAAAGTATTAACCGCTTACCTTACAAATTTTTTTGAAAAAAAATTGCAAAAAAATCATCACATTTTTTTATTTTTATTATTAAATACAACAAAACGAAACAAATCAAAATATATAGGTTTTGAGTTGAATTTTTAATTTTCTGAAGGTGTAAAAGCATTTATTTTTATTATTAGTTTACTATCCCGAGTTATCTCGAACAAACGAAAAAAAGTTAAATATTAATCTTTGTATGATAGTTTTTGAAACAAGGAACAACACAGAGTGATACCTGACATTCTACACTGGAATCTGGTCTCTTTTCTTACTGGCTTATCGCTGGAATCTCTTTCGCGGGAGCACATAGTACACTGTCTTGTTGGATTTGATTCCCCCCCCAACCTTTTCATAATCACTATCTGAAAAATCATCGCTTTCACTATCTTCCAACATCGCCATTATTTTATTTTTTTCAATGCATGCATCCTTCTTTATACATTGCTAATCCCCAAGCCAAAGTATACCATACAATAGGGAAACACGCGACCAGTCCCTCGAAAAGAACCGCGCAACCAACAAAATTTGGCAAACTGCCAATCAAAGCTAAATATTTCCTTTCATTTCCTCCAGACCGAGTAAAACCGTGATAAAAGAAATCGTACTAACAAATTCTGCTTTGTCCGAGTTTTCTCAGGATAATAATTAACTGCAATATATATGAACCCAAGATAACTCCGGATAATCAGGCAAGCGGTTAAACCAGTAATACAGAAAATGAAGTTTTTAAAGACCCCAAACACTACAGCAGAAATTAGTACATAATAAATATCAATAAATCTCAGTATTAATTATTTCTTATTTAAATTTATCTTTCGGTTGGCTTTGATTATAAATGAAAAGCCTATTTTATTTTAAGAGTATCTTTCACAGTCCCTCTTCTCCAGAATTTAGTTTATTATTTAAAATTATTCTGTAAAATTCTGTATTCTTTTATTAATAATGAATAAAATTAGGAAAATGAAAATAAAATACAAACAGCTTGAAGTCATAATGTGTAAACAAATAAATAAGATATGTACATGTATATCTATTTACACCTTATGAATAACTATACATACACAGGGGCTGGACAAAAATATGGAAACATTGAAATAAAATCATACTGCTATATATGTATAGCACCTGTACAACTAACGTAAAGGTGGCATTCAATACTAATATGGTGTAGGAAAACTGCTGGCATTCAAAACAGGCTTCTCGGAATTATTGTATTAATGTTGTAACAAAAATATTTTATTTCACTAATTACATATAGTAAACATATATGACTTTAATAAAATATTCTGTATATTTATTTTTAGGTAATTTTGGACGTTTTAGTGATGCAGAGGTATTTTTTAATTGTTTCCTTGGATGAGCATTAGATAATAACACTCTCCCAAATGATAACAAATTGTCTAAAAGTGCCAGAGTTTTACCTCATGTTTTTGTAGGCAATGAAGACTTTAGTCTAAAAAAGCACTTTTTGAGACCCTATCTTCAAAGCAGAAACAACTTTTCATGTTCAAAGAAGTTTTATAATTGTAGGCTCTCTCGAGCAAGAAGATATATTGAAAACACATTTGGCATATGCTGGCAAGTTTTAAGAAAACCACTTCTTTAAACATCAGTAAATAACAAGGCAGTTGTGAATGCCTGTTGCTGCCTCCACAATTTTTTAATTAAAGATGGGATAGAAAAGGGCAACAAATATAGTATCCAAAAAAAATATGATGATCACCCTTTGTTGTATGGAAAGGTCTAATATGGGGTCTGGAGATCTATTGAGAGTTTAATATCCGTTTCTCAACAGTCTTCAAACAACTCCACAAGTCTTGCAAAGAACGTCAGGGATAATTCATGCCAAGTAATTTTTGAATGAAGGTTCAGTTCCCTGGCAAGTAAAGTATACATATACATGTATATTTACTAAACTTAACTTACTAAACTAGCGCTTATTAAGTCTAAACTGCGTCATTCAAATTAATCATCTGATCCTACATAAAGCTTAATGCAGATACCTCTTGACCAATCACCAAATTGTAAACCAAAACTTTTTAACTCGAACTGAAAATTTTTGACTCTCTCCCTTCTTTGCTGCGACACTTTCACTTATGCTTTCCTCCTGGCCAGATGCTTTGCAGCTACTTCCTTTTTTCACTGTACTAACAAAAATGTAAGACATAAGACACCTGTCCATATGTGAACAAATATTGCGAATCCAGGATTGCTTTCCTCAATAATAAAATTATCTTGAATCCGGCCATGTCTGCCTTGCAAGTTTCTTCGCTATGCCATCGCCAAGTTCCAAATCATTCTTATCACGTCATATATATATTTAATAGGGCTCATGGTGATTTTCTCTCTAAACAACAAACATGAGTGGAAGTAATTACAACAAGTTCACTAGGCAACACAAGAAAGTACGTGACATGCTTTTTTTAATGATAATTCATATTTTCACAATAGACTTATTGGCATATAAATATATTAAATACTCGTGTTAGCATTTTTTAATAAAGTTTACATAATCCAATATTAAAATATGTATAGAACAGCATATTTCTGTGCAAAACAATGCAATATGGAATATGGAATTGCATAATGCAATATGGAATTGCATTATACATACTATAAACATGTATATGCATTTATATATATATATCTCATAAATTACTTCACACAAGTTTCGTCGATTGAAATAATTCAAAGCCCCCCACTGCCAAATAATAAAGAATTTCGGAAACACAACCATTCTGAGTAAGACGCGAAGAGAACACTTTGCCCACTTCCCACTAGAAAGAACATCAGTTAATTAATGCTTTTCTGGCCTTTTATATCTTCATGTACATTCCCTTTTCTTATTATATATATTTAAAATTTCAATTTTTATTTTTTGATTTGTTTTTGCAAAGATTGCATTATATTTCTTATATTTCATAATTTTCTAATGTTTATTTCAATTACTTTGAGTTCTATTTCATAATGCCAATTTCCAATGTTTAATTTTTTACAAATAGTTTTGAATTAAAATGCATAAACACGAGGGAATCACTGAAGTAATTTATCAATTTTACTGCATAAGTTGCTTTTCACTCAAAATTGAATTAGCGAAAATGCCTAATCAGAATGAGTTCTTTAGTGCTCTGCATTGGTTCTTGATCCCTTCAATTCACAGAAATATTTGGCCTAACTTAAATTGCCAGTTTGGCATCGCCTTATTACTTGAGTAAAGGACGAAACACCTTTATTTATTTCTTAATTATTGTTCATTGAACGGGAGTTGGTTTGTTCCCCTTGAAAAGTCAACTAATTTCCGATCAATGGCAATGATTACTTGCTTTTAATTTAATTTCTTTTTACAATTGAAATTTTTATTATTCATGATTTAATTCAAGTCCTCGTTAAACATTTTTAACAATTTACATTCAAGTTACTTTAAAACAATTTTCGGAATTAAACTTACTAACTATGGATTTACTCTTTTTAGATAATTCTACTAAAATTAATCTTAGGAGATAATATAATCAATATTTCTTTAGTAAATAAATTATATATACACATAACCTTATTTAAATTTTGTATGCAGTTTCTCTCAGGAGAAATACCATATTCTAAATGTACCAAATTAAATAAAAAAAAAAACTTGAGGATAAGTGACAGTTAGCCACTATACAATATTTGTCCCATTTTGGAGGTGTGAAAGCAGTTAAAATGAAAACAGTACTTACTATACACTGCGATAAAATTTTTACCATCAGTCAAAAGGAACATGTTTCTATGCTTAGCATTCCTTATTCAGTGTCACAGTCGGTCACTACAGTAGTTGGCCGCACTACCAGCATCATTATCCCTAGTACCAGTATCCTATGCCACGTCACCATAACTACAACCACAAGCAGCGCTTAATTTCTAAAATTAGAAGTACCAGAGCCCTATGGAAGGCTGTCAGGAAAGAAGAACAAAAGTAAAAAAATAAATAAAATGGCTAGTAAAATAATTAAACAGTTAAATAATTAATTATTAAAATTAAATAATTAATGATTAGACTAATTAAACAACTAATACTAAAATTTAATAAAATGTAAAGACATAAATAAAAATATAATAAGTTAATAAATAAATGGTAAATAATTAAATATTAAAATAAAGTACTAGACCCTGACTTACTTTGGGGGTTTTCGGCTGGAATTGCAATTTCACACAAAAAGTAAGAAATAGCACAACTAGTCTCCAGTTTAATTTAAGCTCTGAATATAATGTACTACTTCAAAGGATGATAGAAATGAAGACCATTCTTTTTGATAAAGCATCATTAATGAAACTACAGAATGCTATAAACAGTAAAAGAATATAGAGAAAATCTTAACGGATGACCTGTAGGTAAGGGGAGATACAGAAGAGTCCATTTTCTGACCACAATCTCCTCTCAATATACTTCTAGCTGTCAAGCAAAATATGATAGGGGGAACAAATTTCCGCCAAATCGGATGATTAGCTGAGAAAAAAAGTAACAAGTGACAAGTTTCATCCCCCAATCATTGGTCACATGGTTCCAAAAAGTCTGCAGGTGCTCTTTTCTGCGGAAGACACTAGTATTGGAAAGAAAAATTTACCCACTCTCATAAATTCATTGTACTTTCTGAAGAATAAGCCTTTGACATCTGGGTGGGAGCTTCTTTCTCCTTAAAAATCTTGACCTGTGTCTAAGGGTTTCTTTCCTAAGGAAAGAGAAACATGCATTCAGAAATTAGAATCGATTTTTAATATAATTTTATTATTAAAAATAAAATTTTCGAGATCAGATTTCTGCTGAAATTATTATTCAATTCCATTAAAGAAGCACCGAAGCCTTCTCATTTAGGGTTCCAGTGCACTCCGACTAGAATTATGATTTATACCCAATACTAAGAAGCACCGGAGCCGAGTTCCAGCACAATTTAAGCTCTGACCACAATTAATACAATCCTATGAAACGTTCACCCAACAATTATGGAATTTAAGCTAAATCTTTAAATACATGCTGCTGTTTTGCCAATTATTTGTATGTATATCTAGTTCTAAACCTTCGCATGTATAAACAACTCCTCTGATTTTCATGCACTTTTTGTGAAAAAATACCTGAATTTAATAGTAATTCAAAAAGTTTTTCCTCAGTATGTGCTACAAATCTTAACAATCATTATGCACTTCAGCATAGAAATATTGAAATGTATTTTGTCTGACAAAGGTCATAAAATGATTTCCAACCTTTTAAATTTACAGTTACAGTACACCAAGATCGGACCAACAAATTAAGTTCCTGTTTTCTGCATTTTGCAAAATTAATGCAATTTTTTATTACTTTGATATTTTCTTGTATTATCTTTCAGAATATTTCTTGCAAGTAAAATAGAAAATAGCACAGAATTGCTCCCCCCCCTTGTGGATAAGTGATTTAAATTGTTACCATCAATTGTATACGCTTTATCACTTCAAAAAAGCAAATTACCATCGTATGAAAAACATTTTAATTTTTATGCAGTTCATCAAAACTGGCATATGCTTGCAAAACAGTCTGTTCCAAAAATATGCTGAAAGTGGCACACTTTATCATTCAAGAACTTTTGCAAGTTAGTCTGCAAATTGTTATATTAATAACACATGAGTACTGAATTTCTCTCTTAATATCACATGAGTAGTGTGTTTCTCTCTTAATATCGCACGAGCAATTCAAATTAAACTCAGCTCTCCTGTGAGATGTCACAGATGTAGGTTTCATCCATGTCAATTTTCAGAAACAATTACTTTTAATGATTTCATTTGTTGACAGATTAAGATTCTTCACTCACTGGCAAATTACCATTATATATTAACCCTTTCCAGATGGGCATTCCACCTATACATCACTGGAGAACACACGTAAGGGACAGATGATGTATATATGCATTTTAAGCTTGGATAAAAAGACCACTAGATGGCATTCTGTATTCATTACTTTTGAACTTAATATAGTTTTAGGATCCTGAGCTTCAGTTTGATCACACTCTACGTAATGTTGGTTTCAGCCGTTGTGGGGCTGGGAGGGGAAGCATAATGTAAACTAACAGAGCTCAGGCTCTTTAACTCACCATGTGACATAAACATTCACATTTCCAATATCCCTTCAAATATTTTTTTATTCTTTTTTTGTTACTATGCAGGGTTCCATTACGTTTTGCTTGCTTTTATCGCTTATATTTTGCATACTTCCCTTTTTATTTCAGAAAGCCTCGACTTCAGTCTATCATAGCAAGCAAGCATTTTTTATCACAGGAAATGAGCCAATTAGTGACATGAATGAGAGTGATGATTCATTTTCTAAAGAGATAGACAGCAATATTTCTAGTGAGACTCGTGCAGGCATTTTGTCTGAGTGTCATTTACTGAGTGTCAGCCTTGGTGTCCGCCGATAACATTGCGGCAAAAACATCGTGGACGAAAACGTCGCGGAGAAAACAACGCAAGGCGAAAACGTCGTACTACAAAACATCGTGGGAGAAAACATTGCAAAGAGAAAACATCGCAGTTCTAAAACATCGTGGTACGAAACATCGTTGTCGAAAATAAAGCGGTTCAAAAACATCGCAGTTTAAAAACATCGTCGTCGAAAATATCGTGGTAAAAAATAAAGTATCTACAAATCATCGCATGACGATAACATCGCAGACATGCTTTTTTCAGGTTTTAATAATTGTAAATGGATATTCCCATAATGATTTGTGAGCGCAAGGTGTAAAGAAGGATAAATTTTACTTTCACATATTTTATTAACTAATAAATTTTTGCTGAAAACGTAAGAAGGAAACTTAAGCATAGAAAATTAAATGTAACTTATAGATTATACTTTTCATGAAATATTACCAGTAAAAACTTTATAAAAATGATTTAGTAATGGCCTTTGTTAGTTAACTATGTCGGTTTAAAATTCTATTAAGTGCTATAAGTTGCATTAATTTTTTATGCATAAGTTTCCTTTTTATTTTCTCAGCAAAAATTTATTAATTAATAAAAAATATGAAAGTAAAAATTATCCTTCTTTCCATCTTGCGCTCACAAATCATTATGGGAATATCCATTTACACTTATTAAAGCATGCCTGAAAAAAGAATGTCTGCGATGTTATCGTCATGCGATGATTTGTAGATACTTTATTTTTTACCACGATATTTTCAACGACGATGTTTTTAAACTGCGATGTTTTTTAACCGCTTTATTTTCGACGACGATGTTTTGTACCACAATGTTTTAGAACTGCGATGTTTTCTCTTTGCGATGTTTTCTCCCACGATGTTTTGTAGCACGACGTTTTCACCTTGCGTTGTTTTCTCCGCGACATTTTCGTCTGCGATGTTTTTGCCGCGATGTTTTCGGCTGTAACCGTCAGCCTTCCACTTCCTGTGAAAGATTTTTTACTTCTTGTAAATAGCCTTTCTTGAACACTTTTTTTTTTTTTAATTTTAAAGTTTAATGTATTATGTAAATTCAAATTTGGAATAATTTGAATAGAATTCCAAAAATTATTTCTCAAGGTACACAAATTTTTTATATATTTTCACATAAAGGAAAAAGATTATTAAATGGTAATTTTAACATATATGATAGCTTAAGTAATAATTTAAAATAGTAGTAAAAATTATGACGTTAGGACTTAAACCTTTTTGTGTGTGATTTTTTTTTTTACTAAAGTTAGGCTTAGCAACACAAAAACCTGTCGTGCAAAACAAATCCTTTCAACTCTCATCTGTCTTAAGGGAATATCTTAAACTTATTCAACTACTCAAGTCACGCTATCTCAAAAGGGTTAAAGCACCAAAAAGAGTTTAATTTCAACATATGCTGTCATCTTTATCTACCTCCAGTATCTCAAAAGTACTTTCACATAGACAAATTTTAGGTACCCAGCTTTTCAAGACAATAAAATTACAAACATTGATTATCCATCAATTTCTATTAGAGAAAGCATGAATTTAACACATAAAAATTTCATACAAATGATATTAATAAAGAGTGGATTATAAATAATAAATATTGTGTTATTCATTAAATTATACTCTACATAATGAATTGCATATGTTATTCAATTTCCTCAACAAAAATTCTTTTCATGGAGAACGAAATTCAGAAACAGAACTGAAGATCATCAGGAGACAAAACTGTCTAGAACTGTAACTGCTGTTTTAAGGATACTTCTTGGACTAAATATGAGCATTTTCTCAAAAGATTACATTTTTTAACTACTTATACAACACTTACACCACTAAATTGACTATTGTTCTTAAAATGAAAATAATTCTGAAGTAATATATCTACTGCTAAAAATGCATGAAAAACAAAGATTCTTGATATTGATTTGATGTTTTAATAAAATTAATTCATAAAGTTTGTAAGTTTGTTTGGAAAGAAAATCAGCATTTAAAGCAAATAGCAATACAATATTTCCAGCCTTTTTCAATAAATTTATTCTCAAAACCTTGAAATAATTTATAAACAAAGAAATAATAAATTATCACAAACATTATATATATTAAAGAAATTTCATAATAAAATGAAAAATAATGGTATCAGTCATCTACAGGATCATACCACAGCATACATGATCCTGAGCTCAACTTTTGCTTTTAGAGTTTCATCTATATTTTTCAATTTATTATACAAACTCATTAAAAATGCATGTATTTGTCATACAGTTCTTTTGACACATATCATTATTTTTTTCATTAATTTTAAAACTTCATGCTGAAAATTTTTATTTTTACTTTTGACACTTTTTGGAGTTTCCATAGCATTCTGATCATCTTGATGTTAATATCTTCATCACAGGAAATGTCAAAATGATTAATACATATCTTCACTTCCCCAGCAACAAGTGGTGATGCATAGCAACAAATGGGCTCATGAACTGCAGTCTTTACACTGGAACAAAAGCTACATGGGAAAATAAAATAATGCACAATACGAAAAAAAAATGATCACTATGCACAGAATTTAAAATTCTCAATGCACATGCAGATTTAGTGAAACTTTATTAAATAACTGCTTTGTTTTAGGATCCATGATATACGGTACTCTTATAAAACCATATACCATGGATATACAATTACCAGGGATAAATATATAACAATGGAAAAATATATATGTAATTACCGTGGATAAATACACTTTATAACAAAAAAATCGACGCACCAAGAAGGAGTTGTCCGATGGAGACATAGCTTGGTGGATAGGAAAATTATGTACAGAATAGAAAATGATTAAAATTTCGTAACAATTGAACGATTTATTTCAGAGTTACTTACTTACAAAGTCACAAGCTCAATAAGACCACCTCTAGCCTGGATGCAAGCTGCCATACGGCATGGCATCGACTGCTAAAGCTCTCAACAAAAAATATATAATCTCAATAAACTACATTTTAAATCAAACAATGAAATAACTTTAAAAAAAAAAAAAGAAATTCGTCTTAGCACTACACAAAAGAAATATCCACTTATCTTATTTTCCTGTCTTCAGTCAAACAAAATTCCTTAACAGCATCCAAAAACTTCCTAAAATTGTCTAAACTAGAGTCTGTATACTAGCATCGCCACATAAATTCACCAAAAAAAAGAGTAAAAAATATCCTCCGTAGTGCGGTATCCTCCGACGTTCAACCATTTGCATTTCCCTCCCACAAACAGGACACTTAGAATGGCTACTAAGTAAACCTTTCATTTAAACACCAATCAGTTAATGCTTTTTTCCCTTTTGTTCCAAATTGTACAGAAACTTCAAATTAATCTTACTACACTCAGTCATTTTACCATGTAAACCACAAAATAACAATGCACTTCTTATCCAAAATTCAACACACAAAAAAAGCCTTTCCAAACCCTTTCCCATCATTCAAATTCACCACAATCATGCAACCAGTTATGCCATAATACAGTTTCCACAGCATTCAACTACTCAGGTTACCATAAATGAAACAACAACTTGGCAATAATCCAAGGGGCAGCTTTAAATCTACTCTAACCAAATTTTAATAAATATACCCATTGCCATAAAAATTTGTGCTCGAAGAAGTAATTGTCAGATCATAACTAAATTTAGTATTAGGATATATGTGCCCTTAATGAGACAGCCACTGTTTTCTCTGTTTAGAGTTGTATCACACTCGACAGGACTGGACCATATGGAACTAGGTTGTCTTTAGTGATGAATCGAAATTCAGTTTGGGCGGATGTAACAACAATGTATGTGTGTGGAGGCAGCATAATGAATGTCCCAATCCTGCCATTGCTTTACTGTGGCAAACTGCTCTCATAGCTAATATGATGGTATGGGGTGTGCCATAGCACATGACACAGAGTCGCAAGTAATACTGATCCATGGCACCACGACAGGGCAGCAGTATGTTTGTAATATTCTTCAATCACATGTGTTACTATCCCAGGAGGAATTTTTCGACGAGATAATGCTCAATCACACACAGCAAAAGTATTACAGAAATGCTTTTGCTACATTATCACCCTTTCCTGGCTTGCACAATCCCTATAATTGTCACTAATCATGCAGGACTGCAATTTCTTGGGATGGCCAGTTGGACAGTTTCGTCAAACTAGAGGCATACTTACAGTAACTGTAAAATGAAATGATGCAAGGCATGTATGACTCCCAAGCTCATATTTGTTAACAAATTTTTACCAAGCTTGAGATTAACCATTTTATTAGGACTATAAAACACCACATATAGTCAATTTTCAAGAAAATTAAAAATATATGTGATGTATCAGATTTAGTCGTAGCTTAAATAATCAGACGATAAGTTTAAAAAACAGGATCCATTTATTATTATTCAGGAGAAATAGCAATTACAAAAACCAGATATCCGGAGTAAATAAAAAGAATTACTAATAACTTTTTGTATGAAGTTTACTGCATTGTGACATTTAAAAAAAAGCTCCCGATATTCCTTTTGTGAGAACTTTTATAGCCTCTGGAAAGGCGGAGCTTCCAAGAAATGACGTCAGCCTTGTCAGCCAATCCAGTTCACTTTAAATATTCCAGAACATTCTATAACTGTATGTGTAGAAAAAGGCGGGAAAAACAACTTGACTACGGAGCTGTGGATTTAATTCCACATACTTTCAAATAAGAGAACGTCGCCATTAAAATTGAAAAGAACATACAGTTAGAATTTTAAGCATATTCTTGACTATGGAATTTTATTATTACAAATATATATATTTTGGTATCTCCATTTTAATAAGCATTGGGGGCTGATCTTTGGAATATGGTAACAGGTAGTTTGGCGACATTTTGGAGGCGATAAAGGTAGGATAACCTAGGACTTTGGGAATAATGTGAGAAGTATTCAGTTCCGATTACGCATTATTTTGTGTGAGGGAAATGAGAGAGATCATGAGATATGTCATGTGACATTAATGGACGAATCACTGTTCTTTAATCGGAAAAGGGGGTAAATTTGTAAAAATATCTGCTGTACAGCATTAGTTTCATTCTATGTTCTGTGAAACAGTGTTGTTTAATATTTGGATCCCATGGCGCTATATAAAGTAAATCTGAAATTTTTATTGCGTTTATGTGTAATTGAAAAGAATTGCTTAATTGCGGATAAGTATGAATGTCCAACATGTGGGTATGAAATGAGATTGTGTGAAAGGAAGGATATTACAGATAAGTTTGAATGGTGGTGCAAGAAATCTGGTGAAAATGGATATTTTGTGATCCGCCATGCACTCAAGATTCTGTAGAAGATTAGGTAAGTTAGTATTTTTAATTATTTGAGGATATTATTTTTATGCATTGTTCTAAATGTAAGGAGTAAATAAATTAATATGGTATTATTGGAAAATTGTTATTAGTAATGATTTAGTTTAAAGTAATTAGGATTGTAAGCTAATTTTTATTAATTTAATGTATGTGCTTATTTATATTTTAAGTAGTGTTTTTTAATTATATTTTAATTTAATGATCGTGATTTTGAGAGTTATATGTTTGTAGTAATTTGGAATACGTTTGAGTAGAAGTAAATGTGCATAGAAAGAATTTAAGTATTTGACACTAAGTATTTGGAACCATTTTTAATGTTTGCGTTAGAAATTGGTAGGTGAGGTTTATAATAATAATAATTAGAGATAATTTATAGGGAAAAGTTTTTGGATATTTTATTTATTTTATACGTGCAAATGTTCATCCTTGGAAAGGGTATATACTTTTTTGCGATCAGGTAATTTCATATATGTCCTTTTTACCGAATTTAAAGATTCACAAAATTTTCATGCATTTTCGTGAAATTTTACTAATTTATGAGAAAAAAGCAGTGTACATGGATACAGTGAAGATTGTGCGCAATGCCATTTTTGTGCAATTCTGGGTTTTTTTTTAAGTAAAAATAAGTCGACATGTACATGGTTTAATTATATTTTAATTAAATGATAGTTATTTTGTGAATTATATGTTTGTAGCAATCTGGTATACGTTTGAGTGGAAGTAAACGTGCATGGAAATAATTTAAATATTTGACACTAAGTATTTGTAACCATTTTAAATGTTTTGTTATGAATTCGTTGGTGACGTTTATAATAGATAATTTAGAGGTAAAAGTTTTTGGATATTTTATTTATATTATACGTGGAAATGTTCATCCTTCGATAGGGTATATAATTTTTCACGATCAGGTAATTTCATATATGTGCTTTTTACCGAGTTTAAAGATTCACAAAATTTTCCTGCATTTTCGTGCAAATTTTTGTAATTTATGAGAAAATAGCAGTTTAGATGGATAAAGTCAAGAGTGTGCGCAATGCCATTTTTGTGAAATTCTGGGATGTTTTTTTAAGTAAAAGTAAGTCGACGTGTACATGGTTACTGTGTATGTGCGATTTTGAAAACCGCAGCAAGGAGTTTGTCCCAATTTTGCAGTTAATATATGTCATGATTAAGCAGTTTTGTTCCATAAAATTTCTAGCATAAGTGTAATTTGGCTAGTAGATTGTTGGAAAAAGTGTTGAGTAAATAAAAAGAAAAGAAACATATCTTTACTTTGTGAAGACAAAATGGCGGTGAAAAAAAAACAGAGGGTTGCTGTAGCAGAGTTGGTCGCCAAATTTTCGCCAAAAAATCACCAAGTTACCATAATCCAAAGATCAACCGCATTGGGTTTTTATCTTGCAAAAATACATTTTATTAATGAACAAAAGATGACATAAATACTTATTTCAATTACCATAAATACAAGAATTAGCAGGAACCCCTTGGATTATCGCCAAGTTTTGTTTCATTTACAGTAATCTGAATATTTTACAGTTTATGTTATGTACACTCTACCATCACGTGATTGGTTGTAATGCGTGATTACAGTGATTTTGATTTCTCAGGGCTTATTTCTGCATTGGATGTCGTTTAGGAAGTACGTTGCTTATTTTGTGATTTACACCGTAAAATGGCTGCCTCTGATAAGATTAATCTGAAGTTTCTGAACGATTTGGAATGAATAGGGGAAAAAAAAAAAAAAAAGCATTAACTGACCGGTCTGTAAATGACAATTTACTCAGTAATCATTATCAGTGCCCTGTTTGTACGAAGGAAATGTATATGGTCGAACATAAAGATGACTTTGAATGGGTTTGTCTGACACTACACAGGATACTTTTTATTCTTACTTTTTGTGAATTTCTGTGGTGATGACAGTATAGATTCTAGTTCAGATAATTTTAGACAGTTTTTGGATGCTGTTAAGGTATTTTGTTTGCTACACACCGAAAACAGAGAAATTTCTGAATAAAGTAAGTCAATATTTCTTTTTTGTACTGCATAGATTAGATAACATGTATTTCCATTCTTATGTTATATCCTTGTTTGATATAAAATGCAGTCTATTGAGTTTATATATTTTTTGTTTTAATTGCGTTTTTATTGCATTATGTTTTAGATGCCATTTTAAGCATAATGCAATAAAGTGATGGGGAGGGTGTTGCACATAAACAGGAATGACACCAAAAAATCAGCAATTTTTTTGCCCTGAAATATATTTTTCTCGAAGTAGCTTTATTTAAGTGTTTAAAACTGAAATGTATTTTATAGTTTATGAAAGATATTACAATTTTTGAAAATCTTATTACATGCGCATAATAAATTTAAATTAACTTCAATCATTTATGCAATTCCATAAAACAATTATTTTGCACTGTTACAATAAAAATACAAATTACATTTCATACACATTACCTTAGGTTTTTTTTTTTTTTTTTTTTTTTTGGTACATCCTTTATTCTTGCATCTTACAGAATTATTAATGTCCATCATATTTGGAAGATGTTTGATTTGTTGTCTTTTAGTATCAGAAGTGGACTACATATTCAAGTCATGTCTTTTAACAAGTGGCTGTTTCTAGAAGTAGTTAATTGAGATGGTCTCAGCAGTGGTTCTGAAATTATAGTTTTTAAGTCTATGCACTTACCACTCACATTAGATTTTTGATTTCCTCTCATTAATATTCATGCACTGAAAACACTGAGATCAAAGAAATGACGAATTATTTTGAACAACCATTTCTTTGTGCGTGTCCTAATTCGATAGTAGCTAATCATCTTATCAATCAGATCAATTCCACCCATGTTGGCATCGTACTCTGGTACTACTGGTCTTGGAACTTCAATGTATTTATTCTTTTTTGACCAATGTTTACATTTATCTTCTGGTTCTACTCCAAGTTTGGATGAGTATAATACATCTTTCTTATCATACCACTTTACAATACACATTTTATCATCCTGATGGACTGACACATCAAACGAACCTCTTTCCATTTTTGACATTATCTTATCAATTGTAAGATGAACTGCATTTGGGACTCTTGATTTAAAGGCAGTGCCCATACATGCAATATCTCTTTCCCTTAAATTATCTATTAATGGAATAGAACAAAAATATCTGCCAAAAAAAAAAGATGTGTTCCTCTGACCACTGCCTCTATCAACCTCATTACAGCTGCACCACCAACACCGAAGCTCTTGGCCCTTTCAGATGAAAATAATGTACTTTTTCCTTGGTACACTTAAAAAATCTGACAGTAAACCACTTGGTGCTGCCAAAATGAAATTCTTTAGTCCTGGATTGGGCTTTCCTGGTACATATTGTTTTACAGCACAGATAGCTGTTATCTGCTCATCTACACCAAGATTCTTACTATGAAAAAGAATAAGTCAACCTTTTCTAACTCTGGTCTCACTTTCCAGAGCTTATCTTTCTGTTCATCTGTAACTTGAGTGTCATCAAGTACTTTCAAATGGTTTCTAATTTGAAAATATTTGTTTCTAATTATCATGTTAGCAATAGCAGGAAGTGTAATTTTCTGCCAATACATGCGAACTCTTGGATAACCTAAGCATGACATCAGCAGGGTTGCTGGCACAGCTGACTGTATCATGGCCTTGAAGTGAAATCAGTTTCGGAAGGTCACGTGATCGAAATAGTTGATCTCTTTCTCTTTACCATAATCCCGGAGTTAAAGTTTACCGAAATAATAGTTTGTCTTAAAATAAATATAAATTAATAAACGTGAGTAGGTCGTATGATTTACATTAAATTTTTCATACTGCAATATTTTAAAGGCAGTAAAAATGTATATCTTCAATAATTTTTAAAACAATTTGTACTTCGTTTATGTAACTAAAAATATCATTGAGAATCACCACATGCGAACTTCATTTATGTAATTTTGATAAAAATGAAATCCATTTATGTAATCTGAATCAAATTTATTGTCCAAATAATATAAAATCCACAAAGGGGGGGAATTCAATAGATTTATGAATGTAAATTTTAGATTTTCATACTAGTAAAATAAATATTAAGGGAAGAATTATTTTGTAAAACTCCATGCCACTACCATAGCATCAGTTATATAAATTTTTAGAAGACAAATACCCATAGTCATCTCTCTTCACTCCATTCACTAATAAAATCTGCATATCTCAGTTTTATCAAAACAGGAAAATGAATTAAAATTCCTTAAATGCTAGAAAATTTGAATATAAAGATGAACTTACATGCATGTTGTACTATAAATAAATCTTTCAAGATAATATCAAAGAACTAAATGCTAATTGCATTCATAAAAAAAGACAGCCATCTATTTGTACTAGTTCCAATTTAAATCAAATTCCAATCAAAATTACTTTTTCCAAACCATCCAAGAGGTAAGTGATTAGGCTTGGTTTTTTTTAAAGTGATTTCTCCAAATTACAGATCTATTCCACTATCAAAAATAAATTCATAAAACTTGAAGCTGTACCATATACATACATGCTACATATTATATATAATCTATGCAGAAACAAAGCATAAATCAAAATAAACAATTGAGCTATTAACTGAAATTAATTAAATTTTTTAACATTTTTATATGAACATTATATATTGATTTTGTCATTTTTATATTTTGCATAATTATTTAACATTATTTTACAAGTTATCAAACATATTTTCTAACCGAGTTTGTAAAGTCATTCCACAAGTGCAAGAATCTATTAAATTAAAGTAACTGTATGGTGTACTAACCGTATCCAAGATAACTTATATAAAATATCCATTTGCTTTCCTGGCATAAGAAATGTATTTTCCATGTTTTTAAGAATTTCACCAAACAAGAAATATACAATTGAAGATTTTAATAGAGTAACTTCAGATGGAAAATTTTTAATTTCCCCCTTATCTAATTCTTTAAGAAAACCAAAAATATCATCTGCTGTATCTACTGAATGAATACTTTGCAACCAGTCCTGTCAAATATTGCATTTTATCACCCTTAATTTTTTCATGGCATCATAACCTGAAACATAAATTAGCACCGTTATAATATCAGAAGAAACATTTTCTATAAAAAAATCATTAATTAGTAAATTTGAATAATCAATTAATATTTGCAAAAGTAAAGATAGAATCCTTATCATAATCTGGTAAAAGGGACATTCATATTTGATTGAAATTATAATATTGTTTTTAAAACGAAGCTTCTTCTCATTTTCTAATAACTGTAGGTCATTTATTTAATAATCTGAACCTGACATTTGCCGATACATTTCAAAACGTGATTCAGGAGCCTTGAAATTTTCCTAACAATATGTATTCAGCTTCATACTTTTGTAACAAACATGGAATCAATTGAATGCATCTGTAATTGTTATTAATTACTGAAAAGTTTGTGGTAATAAAGTTTCTTTTATTGGGACAGAATGTCAAATATGTTATTAGAAAGAAATAATCAAAACAAGGAATTCCTAATTTACTATTCCAAACAAATATTCAAAACAACACTACGCGAAACGTCCAAACTAATGTATTTGATGTTATGTTAAAACGAAATACTTGAATAGGATTGAGAACAGCTACAAATTTTCCCAAATAAATCTAAAAATTAAAAAAGTATAAAACGAAGTATAGATAAAAATATTATTTACCTTAGCATAAGTGATTTAAAATCACTTAATAGCAAAATATACATCCAAAAAATCCACGACCACGAGTTCACAATCACACACTACCACAAAAATACATCGACCATCTTGATCACGTGACTTTTGCACTTCAAGGCCATTATAGAGTTGGCTGTGGGTTGCTGGTATATATGCTTTCATGTCATTTAAACAAATATTGAAAACATTATCTGTTTCTTTACGAAACTTCATCTTTGTGTATTTGCACATTTCCATTAAAAACATATCCCAAAAGAGACAAACATATTCTGCCTATTAGCTGCAAATTCCTTACTATCCCAAGTGATATCTTCAAGGCAATTGAATCTGTAATATGAAAAATAAAATAAATAATGTAATAGAATGTTCTACAGCTTACAAAAATGTTAAATATTATATATATTCTGGTTTGATTCAATTCAATTCAAATTGCCAAGCTAAATGATTGCAATTTTGAACGAAACCTGCAAACATGCAAAGAACTCACATCTAAAACAAAAGTTCAAGAAAAGCAATGAAAAAGTACTTTAAAGTCAATAACTAAATATATTATGGGATCAACATTATTAAGAATTTTCATACTATCCATGCAATGTTTTTAAAACAGCAGCAAAAAAGAAGCAGAATATTTTGCACAAAATTAAGAAATTGAAATCAACAGTAAATGAGCAAGAAATAATAGGAAAATATACTGATTCATATCTAAGCTAAAATTTTAAGAAAATGCAGTGGAAAAACAAAAATCAAATACAAAATTGGGATCATCGGAACCACAAGCCGTATTAATAGGGGGAAAAAAGCAATTTAACAATTTTAACTATGTGATTTATATTCTTACAATAAATTCTGATTTATAATAAATAGTAGAAAACCATATTTGTTCATGTCTATACTAACACTTAATAATACAATAAAAATAAAATTAAAAATGGCACGCTCATTTCTACCACGTGCTTAATCGCATATAATATACTTCCAAGCTAAAGAGAATTACTTTGATTGTGATTTATATTGAAATCAAAATTGTGTTAATCAATTTGGAACGCCAGGCCTGCGGAGTCGGCAGGGAAAATGACCGACTCTGATTTATATATACATATATGACATATACATACATGACTCCCTCATATATGTATATGTAAACATATACATATGGGTTTTAGCATATTTTTTTAATATAAAAGTAACAGATGCTACAGAAAAAAAAAAGGTACAACTCTGATATATGCCCTAATTTCACCAAATGCGGCAATATGTGTTCTGCGCTGGTTTTTGGCGTGACTGCGTGTTGTGTGGCAACCCTGTTGATGTTGAAAAATCTTTCGCTGAAGCTCGTTGATTCGCATCATGCTCTGTGTCTGAGAAGATAGGGGGGAAAGATAAAATATTGGAAGTTGTTGAATTTAAATTCGGCAAAAGGAAATATCGTGGTCATCCTGTTGAGGGGCAGTGGGTATTTGGAGGTGTGGAAAGAGGGTCTGGGAGATTATTTTTAGTGGCTGTGCATGATAGAAGTAGGAATTTGTGATTTTATTTATTTGTGAACCATAGTATGAATTTTCTGGATAGTGTGTCTGGCTCTCATATAAATACGATAGTGATTACGTGGCGGCATGTTAAAGGCGGTATGAACTTGGTATTTCTGCTGTTCGAAAAAGCATTAATTCATGGTAAGTGCATTTCATTTTATTCTTGTTCCTATTTTGTAGAATGTTAAGTTCATTGTTTTTTTAGTATGAATTTCTGCCGTTATTGTTGTTTTTTTATATTGCTTGAAATTTATTTTAGTATATTTTGTTGATTAGTGCGTAGCGTCTAGATTGCGCAATTCGTAGATGTTTTTTAAAGTTGAAACAGAACGCTGTGTACATGGTATTCTTTGAAATTTATTGTTGTTATATTAATTTATTAAAGCGAGGTGTGCGTAGTTCGTAGATTCGTTTGTTGCCTAGATTTTGCAATTCGTAGATGTTTTTTTAAGTTTAAACAGGATGCTGTGTACATGGTATTCTTTGAAATTTATTGTTATTATGTTAATTTATTAAGTGGGGTGTGCGTAGTTCGTAGATTCATTTGTTGCTTAGATTTTGCAATTCGTAGATTTTTTAAGTTTAAACAGGATGGTACTTGGTATTCTTTGGAATTTATTGCTGTTATGTTAATTTATTAAAGCGAGGTGTGCATAGTTCGTAGATTCATTCGTTGCCTAGATTGGTACAGGTATATGGTATTCTTTGAATTTATTGCTGTTATGTTAATTTATTAAAGCGAGGTGTGTAGTTCGTAGATTCGTTCGTTGCCTAGATTGTGCCATTCGTAGATGTTTTTTGAAGTTAAAACATATCGCTGTGTACATGGATTCTTGTCAAATATTTTTGTTTAGAAACTTTACGTTTTTACTATTTAAATTTTTGTTTTTGTTTTGGATTTGTAGCTTAAATTGTGTGTTTAAAACGTGGTTTTTGCATGTGAGAAAATGGCATTTTTGGAGACATTTTAGGCTTAAAGTTCAAAATGTAGACAAAAAATTTTGATAGTAATATGGCAACGTGGAGTTTCTTGCCAAAACTGTTTGGTGAGAAATTTGGCAACTCGAAGGCACATATCAGAGTAGTTCCAAAAAAAATTGATGGCATAGCAAATTATTTATCTTAATTAGCCTTTATTATGAAATAGAAAATAACCTGGCATTAGGTTATTTCTAAGAAGCATCTAAGAACATTGGCAAGATCTTCATTGTTGGAGGACCATAGATCTGATTTGATAAACTTCAGAGCTGAGAACTTTCCACACTGACTTGAGTAGAAAGAAGAGCTGTTACTGTTAGGACTACTTCTTTTAACTTGTCAGGACAGATTTTTATAAGTTCTAAGAGATGTGTCTTGCAAGAGCAATCATGTTTCTCTATTTCTTGAAAGGCCGTGTAGAAATCTTGTTTGTAATTTTTCATTGTTATATCTAAAGGCTCTTGGTTCTTTATTTTCATTCGCTTTGCCTTAGCCTTTTCAATATTATCCAAAAATATTTCCCAAAATCTAATTCATCACTGAAAGAGGATGATAGAGACTAAATGCAATGTCACCAGTTTGACTGTCCTCATTTGAATACTCCAATTGTTCTGAAAATAATTTCATTCTTATTGAAAGTTCATAGATGGCTTTCATTACCTTCTTAATCTGTTCATCATCCAACAAAATTCGATGTTTTGGATCAATATATATTGAACCCAGCAAGATCTCATTGTCTAGCAAACTAATTTCTCTTTTCTTCCTTGAAGAAATGATTCCTTCTGCAATAAACTCATTTCAAAAAGAACAAACATCACGTTCTTCCATTCTCGCCTCTAGTTAATTCTTCAGAGAGTAGCTCTTTTGTGGCTATATACAGTGTAGAAAGAGGAGTTTCCAATCCTGAAAAATCATTCCATAGTCTTCCTGTTCGTGAAACATTAGGGTTATCTACATCTTCTAAAAAGTTCTTAATTCTAACAACCTCTATATCATCAAATATCTACTTCTTCAGCACGTTGCTTGAGCAATATTGCTCCCTTTCCTGCTCGCTTCCTAAGAATGGCGTCAATTTTGGGAGTTCTTGCTACTATTGCTTCTTACCTAAATTTACCGGTGAGATTTTTAACTTAATGAATCAATTTAGTCACTAACGGCAAATATCACATCCATCCTCCTCCCTTATATTTATTTATTAATATGTCAATAAAATAGAAAATAGTACCCATTTATTAATATATATAGTCCATAAATAAAAATAATACCTCAGTTTATCATTATTTTTTCTAATTCATTTTAATTTCATTTCAAATTCAAACTGTCCAACAAAAAGCGGAATCGGAGTCGACCTATTTTTAGCGACTCCAGCTCTTAAAATCTGCCTAACTCCGATTCCGACTCTACAGCCCTGCCCTGCTTAACAAAGCTATGAAAAAGTAATAAAAATGAATCTTACTTTATCCAGTTACACATCTGATGACTGCGAGGATAAACAATCTTAATCGCTTGTTAAAATTCGGCAAAACGATCGCTTGATGAAAAATATGCATATTTTCTCCTCCACATGTCAAATTCATCTCCAGCTGAGTATCCTTGAAACATTTTTTTTTAATGACATTAAATGTGCACTCGATAGAGTTTGTCTCGGAATCCTTAAAAACGAGATTGTGATTTACATGAAAAAATATGAATCCCTAATCAATAAGACATTTATACATCTTGCAACAGTCCAAAATAATAACAGATCCCGGCAAAATAATTTTATTGATAATCTTCATCTCGCACGCGGCTAAATCTTTCTGCTCGCAGGGCGAAATATCAAAGAAATTAGGTACGATGGTGCAATAGTTGTGTAGAAAAAACAAATAGAAAAATTCATTTAAATCCAAGCAGTCACGTCCCCTTATTTCTGGGAATATAACAACACTGAAATTTAAAATTAAAGCATAATTTAGATTAACAATAATAAAATCTTCAATTAGTAATATTAAAATAATGGTAACCGCTTATGGCATATTTAAGAACAGCTATGAAACACAAAAAGTTCCTATAAAATCAAAAATGGTATGCAAAGCCTACAGAACGATAAAAATTCTCAAATAAATGTAGAAATAAATAAAAAATTCTCAAATAATAAATTTACTCTGCATTCAGTTGTTTGGATATTTTGGGGTAGAACAGAATGCCTATGATATGTTCTTCATGTATTTTCATGGAACTCGAATAAAGTCATTACCAAGACGAATTCAAAGCAATATGACCTTTAAAATTGACTTTAATATTTCACATACTTTCCCTAGACGGAATTTATAACCTTCCGAATGAAAACATTTATAAACTTCTAAAACGCAAATAGGTATGTTAAAGTAATAAACAGGAAATATGGAATATACTTGCGTAGCAAATTATAATCACTAGGTGTGAAGTGCTTGAAACATACACACATTCGTGATGAAACAGATTTTACGATACGAAGCACCCTTAACCATTCGTCTCTTCGGCTAACAAGAACGTTAGATCCAAAGCTAGTCTACTCTTCGCATTCTTAGTCTACTCTTCGCATTCGGAAATTTATGGAAACATAATTCTGGGTTTTTAGAACATTTTGAAGCACACTGAGGCACACAACAGTTTGTATTGTCTTTCTTGTTTTCACTCGCCATTTCCATAAATTCCACTTTCACAGTACACGATAACACTTACTACAACAAACCAACCGTTTTCTGCAATAGCGCTGCTGTTCATCTCAGCGCTATTTTTGTGTCAGCGATTCGCTACAATTGCGGATTCTCCTCACAAGGATTTCGCCGCTAACCTACGCATTTGCCTCACAGCGCACTGGCTTTGCTTCGAAAGTCGGCGGAGGTGAAAAGACCGGTTTATATTCTGACCACGGTTTATATTGTGTATTTCTTCTTTGATCCGTAAAGTCGGACGTCGTAAACGACCCTTTCTATAGTAGAAGACCAATGACCATGATGGCAACTTACCACATTAATGTTTCTGTATGCCTTAATTGATATGTACTTTGTATTTGTGTAGTATCTTTACTCACATATTTATTATTTTTTTGGTATTTATATTGTTGCGTGCGTGCGGGTTCGTTACTAAATGAATGCACAAGTCCGAAGAAAAATGAACAAAAATTTATTATTATCACAACAAATATGATTAAATGTCCTCAAATAATCGTGCAGTATCACAGTATATCACAGTAGTTATCTTCTAACTACTCAAACGTTCAATAGAACTTAATTCAAAACAGCTAAAGAAAGCTAATCCGCGAATTCGCTACAGTTAACAAGAGCAGTTTTTCTAAACAACAACAAATTAAGTAACTACTACGAACTTATTTATTATTTATTTATTTCTGATTCACCTCAGGTATACAACTACTTTGAGTAATACTACTACGAACTGAGAGGTTTTCCTCCTTTTATAAGATTTTTAAAATCGCGTGCAAGATTTTTCCAGTTCTTTCTCGAAATCAAAAAGAGATATTTATTAAATGTTAAATGCACGCGCTCTTGTATTTTCAATTTTCCGGCTTAGCTTTCTTTTAATATTCGTCACGCGCTACACTGCGCGGGAAATTTATAATTTAATTTAATTTATAATTGAACTAACATTAGCTTTTTGAATACCAAATTCGTAACACTGCCCCCTTCCCAAGGACTGCACGTCCCGGGCAGTACAATCCCTGGACAGGAAGCTAAACTTACAACTGAGGCATGAATACAATAATAAGCATTACATTACAATAATAAACAACATGAACAACAAATGCAATAAATAAAACAAATCAAATGCTATCAAATACAAATCAAATACTAAATGCAAATCAAATACTAAATACAAATCAAATCAAATACACATTTAAAAACAAAAAGGACCATGGTCTTATACTATTTACAATTATTTACATTACGTACTATGGCCATAGTAATGAGCTAAACTGTCGTAATGAACGACTTTAGGTTTAGAGTTCGAAGACTTACGGATCCGAACCACGACGTCATTCAGCCTGTTTAGGACTGTGTACGGACCATCCCAAGGTGACTGTAATTTCGGAATAAACCCTTCCGTTGAATCGGGTTCCACAACCACACCTTGTCTCCTTTGTTGAATCCATGTCCAGTAGCTCTCGCGTTGTATCTGGTCTTCACTTTCTCCGTCGCCAAGTTCACTCGCTTTCGTGCGGAACGGTGCATCACTTTAAAACGAGCCTTGGATGTGTTCCTCAGGCGATGAAGGCGCATCCGTATGGCGATCAAACAGGCGGTCACAAGGCAGACGAAGGTCTCGACCGGAGAGCATATGTGATGGTGAATACCCGGTAGTCCGGTGTTTCCCTCCGACCCTAGTAGGATTTCGGCAGCTTTCTGAATAGGGTCTTTCACATGAGACGTCGGCGTTTCCAGACGAGGATCCCTTCTGAGGATGGATAGTCATGTCATCAGATGCTGAAAGCAGTTTGTTGTTTTTGAAGTTTAAGGAAAAATTATATTTCCTTAAAAAGTCCAATCCGAGTATGCATGGATCTGTAATATGCGCTGCATAAGCCGTGTGATGGTAGGCGGCACTTCCAAACGTGATGTTCACGTTTAACTTCCCACCTATGTCGATCTTATCACCAGACGCAGTCTGAAGGGTAACAGAGGATGGCGTCCAAATAAGTTTATCTTTAAACTGTTGAGTTAAATCTCTCCGAATGATGGTAGCATTAGCTCCTGTGTCAATGATCATATTGCAAGGAACTCCATCGATGTGCCCATTGATGGACAGTCCGTTACTGTTGTCACTCACTATAGAAATCTTGAGCGCTTTAAAACAAGGTTTTTCATTCTCTGGCAGCCTCCGTTCCTCGATATGGATATTCATTTGTTTCCTCCGTCGTCGCTGGGAAATGGTCTCAATTTTCGTACTCTGGGGTGTTCTGGAATTCTTTCGTACGTGGCCTTCAGATCCACAGTTCCAGCCCTTTAGTTTGTAGTCAATCCTTTTCCGTCCCATGTCATTTAATCGTCTGTTTAACCCGCCTCTCTTATTTTCTGTGCTCTGGGGTGTTCTGCAGTTCCTTCGTACGTGGCCTTCAATACCGCAGTTCCAGCACTTTAGGGTTGGTTTCTTCTCACCAGTATTCCGTCTTAAGGCATTCACTGGTCTTATTAAATCATCCGCTTTATTATCCGTGCCCTGGGGTGTTCTGCAATGCCGTCGTATGTGCCCTTCAATATCACATTTCCAACATCTTAGAGCCACTTTGTTCTCACTCCTGTTCCGTATCAAAGCATTGACTTGTCTGGATAAATCATCTAAACGAGCCATCAATTGATCCACTGGCTCGTTGATTCTCGCAGCTCTGACTGGGTGGCGGTCTCTATGAGCTGCTTGCTGGGCTGCCTCGAATTTCATGGCGTACAACAGAGCACTTTTTATATCTTTCACATCCGCCATTCGTAGAGCTTTCTGTATTTCAGTATCCCGGATGCCGTCGATAAAGTATTGCAAGGACAGGATTTCCCTTGTTTCTGTTGGGCATTCCGTAAAGGCGATGTGGGACAGCCTTTCAACATCCGTGGCGAGTTCCTGGAGTGATTCGGTGGGCTTCTGTTGACGGGATTTTAATTGAAGCCTGCTGTAGTCTTTTAAACATTTCTCGCCAAAGCGCAGCTCCAATGTGCCGGATAGAGCTTCGAAGTCAAGTCTTTGGTTTTCGGGAAGCGACTGCAGGATATCCGCTGCGTCTGCTCTCAGCGAAGCGGCGAGATGACAGGCCTTAGTTTGGGAATCCCATCCATTCGCATCCGCCACTATAGAAAATTGTGCTTTATACACCTGCCAGGAGGTCTTCCCATCATATGTCGACAGCTTTAGAGAGGGACGAGCAAGCATGGGTAGAAATTTTGAACCATCCGAAATGCTCCTTGCCGTTGCTACGAATTTCTTTAAAGTATCGACTTCTTTCGCAACGGCTGAAACCCTATCATCAGTTTGTTGCTCGACAGCAGAAACTCGCTCTTCTATATGTTCTTTTACAGAAGAAACTCTTTCTTCTATTTCTTCTTTCACTAAAGAAGCTCTTTCTTCAAATTGAACTTGTACGGAAGAAACTTTTCTTCAATTTGCCCAACTTTATTTTCAACCACATCTATTCTGCCTTCCATAGCATCGAATTTGGTTTCTATTATGCAGGCAATTTCTCTTTTCATTTCGTATTGACTTTCTTCAATCTTTACTTGTACGGCTTTTATTTCGTCTTTAAAAGTTAATTGACCAGCTTCCAATTTTTTCTGACCAGCTTACATCTTTTCCTGACCAGAGTTCATCTCGTCTTTCATTTCTTCTTTAAATGCAGCAAAGGCTGATATCACCTGTCTTAACTGCTCTTCCATCGCTCTTGTGATTGGCATTCAAACCCCACTCCTGACACCAAAAATTGTTGCGTGCGTACGGGTTCGTTACTAAATGAATGCACAAGTCCGAAGAAAAATGAACAAAAATTTATTATTATCACAACAAATATGATTAAATGTCCTCAAATAATTGTGCAGTATCACAATACATCACAGTAGTTATCTTCTAACTACTCAAACGTTCAATAGAACTTAATTCAAAACAGCTAAAGAAAGCTAATCCGCGAATTCGCTACAGTCAGCAAGAGCAGTTTTTCTAAACAACAACAAATTAAGTAACTATTACGAACTGAGAGGTTTTCCTGCTTTTATAAGATTTTTAAAATCGCGTGCAAGAATTTTCTAGTACTTTCTCGAAATCAAAAAGAGATATTTATTAAATGTTAAATGCACGCGCTCTTGTATTTTCAATTTTTCCGGCTTAGCTTTCTTTTAATATTCGTCACGCGCTGCACTGCGCGGTAAATTTATAATTTAATTTAATTTATAATTATTCAGAATCTGGTGTGAGGGCCAGATTTTCAATGCAATGCACAAAGTGGATTAGTGCAATGCAAAAAGTGGGTTAGAGTTTTCCCTCAAGGGGGCTCAAATTTTTGAACAAGAAAACTCTAGGAAGAAGTAAAGGCAGGATAGAAAAGGAGCCAAACTTGGAAAAAGTCAAGATTGTGAAAATAATTTGTCATAGTTAGGATTTAGGTCTAAATCAGGTATTAAAAGGTCTTAATCAGGAAAATTTTAATAGAGAATTTTGAAAAATTAAAATTAAATTAATTTTGGACAGAGATAGGAATTTTACTAGTTTTAACAGTTAATTTAAATTCACTTGCTGAATTAAAATGTCTTAGTCTAGTTGAATGAACAATTTCTGATTTCTATTTAGTTAGAAGATTAGGTTTACCAATTTCATAAGTAACTTCAGAATATTGTTTCAGAATTTTGTAAGGTCCTGAAAATGAAGGAGAAAGTTTACGCGTCTTAGGATATTGAAATTCTTCATACATTACTAAATCACCTATTTTAAAATTACTAGGTTTATAATGAGTATCATATCTTTCTTTACTTACGTTGTGATAATCATCAGATCTTTTCTGAGCTATTTTTCTAGCTTCTTATATTGGTGGATATAGTTCTTGATTTTGAATTAAGGAATCATAAGGTAATTTTCCATACATTAAGTATGATGGTGGGAATTTTGTTACAGAATGAGGGGGGATATTATATTCTTCAGTTACTTGGGGGATAATAATTTTGTTCACGCAATATTACCTTGATAAGAATTTAGCTATAATCGTTTTCTATCTAGTTATAATCGTTTCTAGTTATAATAGTTATATCTAGTTATAATCTAGTTATAATCGTTTGATTAACACGTTCAATTTTACCGTTAGTTTGGGGTCTATTTGCAGTAGTTAATAATTGTTTTACATTATGATTCCTTAAAAAGTGCTTAAATTTTGAAGATGTAAAAGCAGCACTTAAAATCACTTAATATTTTATTTGGTACCTGAATTTGAAACATTTGTCTTAAGCAATTTATATAAATATCAGTAATTACACTTTTAGAAGCAAAAATCCAAATATACCTGGTTGTATGATCAATAATTATGTGAATATACTTTTCAGTAGAATTATAATAATTTAAACCACCAACAATATCAATAGACAATATTTCAAAAGGTTCACTGACCGGTGGTAAGTTTTGCATAAACCAAATTTCTTTGTTTACTTTTCTTATTAAACTGACATACTTCACAATGCTTGCAATAATTTCTAACATCTTGAACAATTCCTGGCCAATAATATTGAGGAGATAATAAATTTAGCATTGAGGACACTCCAATATGACGAAATTGTGAATGTGCTTTTTCGTGTAACTTAGTACGAAAAGACATTGGAACTACAATTTTATACAGTCCTCTTTTTTTAATAGTTAATACATCATTCATTTTCTTATATTTAGGATTGCAAACATTATCTAAATTCTGATATTCTTTTATTTCTTCTAATGATAATAAATTAGCTTGCAGTCTTAAATGCTGACAAATAGAATTTCTAGATAGCATGTAAGCTTCAACATTAGTGGATCCCTTTTTATACTTTACAATGTTATAATAGAGACAATATTATGAACAGCACTGTACAGCATATCTGTTGATATGGTGAGAAATTGCCTTCGCATGTTGTCTTTTAGCATCCAGACGATCGCGGTAGACTTGCGATTTCAGGTAACCCCAAAAACAATAATCACACAGATTGAGATCTGGGGACCTGAGAGGCCAATCATGACGGAAGTGGTGGCTCAGCACGCGATCCTCACCGAATGGATGCGTGCAAGAGATTTTTTACATGTTCTCAGTTTGTTGAAATCTGCAGCTTTTTTTCCATTTCAGTACAGTTCTTTACGACAGGAATTAACATAACATATCTCTCAGCTCGGATCTATTCGACCTCGCAGAAGCATTTGAAGCGATATCTATCGGCAGGGGTGTTTGTGCTCCGGGAAAACCCCGGAATTCCGGGGATTTTGAACTTCGATACCCGGAAATTCCGGGGATCGTCCTTCAAAAGGAAGTAGGAATAATAATGAATTATTTATTTTGATCTGGGTAATTTTGTTTGCTTTGAAAGCAGAAAACGCAAGGTCAGTGTGTGTGGTGAAAACTTTTCCTTTCTTTCTCCAAAGGCAGTGATAATGCGTGAAAAGGGGGAAAAAACTTCTTTTTTGTTCTTTCCTTATTGCGAGTTATGACTCATTCCCCCGGTTCTCGGACATTCTCTTCTGGATTCTTTTCGGCAAGTAGGCGCGGCAGAAAAAAAAGTAGAGACTTCGTTCGACCAGATGTGCGATCACGTGACTCTGGGTTCAAAGGTCTTATCTCTCCTGGCGTGTCGCCAATAAGTAGAGAAGGGGGATTTTTCGCCGTATTAGCTATTTGTCATTGATCGTTTCTCAATTTTTTTTTTCTCCGCTGTGTAAAATTTTCGTTTCATTTATTGATGCACGTGTAAATTTTTCGTTTCGTTTATTGAAATATGTTTTTTATTTATGTACGCAAGAGAATTTCACTATGAAATTTCTCGATATAAATAGTGATATTATACAATTAGAAGAAGGTGTCCGGAATGCATTTAGGTGGAATTGGATTGAACGGAGAGATGGTAATGGGGATACCATCGGCACATGGTGCAAGAAAATAAATGTTGCTGGACAAGCATATTGTGTTTTTTGTAACTCACTGCTGAAGTATGGTGGGGAAGGATTCAAGGCTTTCACAAATCATTCTAAAACTGTGACGCACATAAAATATTCAAAGTGCATTAGACATTCAATGACTTTAAGTAATTGTGCTAATTAAAAAAATACTGATAACTTACTGGAGACTGATGCTCGGCCATTAGATATAGTGACAAGAAAAGCACACCAAGAGGTATTAATAACTTCGTTTATCGCCGAGAATTCTCTTTCTTTCAATGCAGCTCCCAATTTAATTGAACTCTGCAAACAGTTGAGCCGCGATCAGACGGCACTAAACTCGTTGGAAATGTCCAGGACTGCTGCATGTTATAAGATGAAATATGGGCTCGCAAAAACTATTAAGGAAAATATCATTAAAACTTTAAAGGAGACTCAATTTTCTCTAAATTTGGATGAAAGTACTAGCAATGCTCAAGTATACTGGCAATATTGGTGCAGTTTTATGACAACAATCAAAATGAAGTTGTAGTTCATCATTTTGCATCTCTAAATTTGGAATCTTGCAATTCAGAAGCTGTTTTTAAAGCAGTCGTTAATACTATTGAAGATAATAATATTCCATGGGCAAACTTAATTAGTGTATTAATGGACTCATGTAACACCATGCGAGGAAAAAAAAAGGGTGTTGAAACCAGACTACGATCAAACAAAGCACCCCACTTATTAGATATTGATGGTGACACATGTCAAACAGCTAATAACTGTGCAAAAAAATTTGCTTCATGTTTCGATAGATACTTAGAAGATTTGTTTGATGACATCTATTTTGATATGAAAAGCTGCCGTAAAAGAGAAAATCTTTTCAAAATCTGTGAATCCCTTGCCATTAAAAAACTTAAGCCCTTGAAGAGACCAGATTATAGGTGGGTGTACATTTTATGTGTTTTAGAAAGAATCAAAGATCTGTGGGATGCTCTTATTGCATTTTATTTTCACTACTTGGATAAAACTGATAAAGGGGATTATTTTTCTTATGTTGAAACTGTATACAATAAAAGAAATATTTCTGCAGCTCAGAAAAAAAATTGTTGAAGGGGTGCATTCTTGCTTGCATTCCCAACTCACAAAGGATGCTTTAGCTCGGAAAAAAAGAATACTAAATGGGTTATTTGTTATGCAAAACAAAACTTTATTGCATATGGCATTATATTCATCAGTATTACCAGAGTTCAACACATATATTAAATTATTTGAAACAAACAAACCAATGCTTCATTTAATACATTCCAGTATTTATAAATTGATGGAAAAATTTTTCTCTTTTTTTATGAAGCCAGAAAATATAGAGTGCACATCTTATAATGATTTATTAAAGGTTGATGTCACAAACCCATAATTCCATCTACCTAGCAAAGTAATATTTACTGGTGCAGAAGCTTCCACTCTCCTGAAAAAATTATCAAAAAATCATCCAACAGCAAAAGAATTCCAAATTTCTCTGATGAAAGCTTATACTAATACAGCACAGCATATGAAACAGAAATTATCCCTTAAAAATTCATATCTAATTAGTTTTACAGCATTAGATCCAGAGCTAAGAGGTAAAACCAGTACAATATTAGCTTTTGAAAAATTATCATCTTTTATGTCCCATATTTTTAGTGATAATGAAAAGTCAAAAGTAGAAGCTGAAATAAGGTTATACCAGAGTGATATTGATATCACCAAAGAAATTCTCTACACATCTGATGAAAGTGGAAATCAAGTCAAGTGTACTATTGATAAATATTGGTCTAAAGTTTTTAATTTAAAAGATGATTTCACAAATGATTATAAGTATCCTGCATTGGCTAAATTGGTCAAAGCCTGCCTTAGCTGCTTCCATGGCCCATTAGTAGAAAGTGCATTCAACTTAATGGATACACTTGTCACTGACTATAGAACCTCTCTTAAGATTGATTCACTAGATGCAGTGCAGACTATTAAATATGATTTAATGGCTTCTAAAGAAACCTCATGTGAAAAATATGGCTCAAAAAATCCAATGACTGATCCAATTCACAAAGATCTCTTACTGAATATGCACAGAAGTTGGAAAACATATCAAGAGGACTTAAAAACATGTATTTCAGATGAGTCACCTATAAAAGTCTCTGATAAACCTTCTACATTAGCAGAAAAGCAAACTGCTTCTACCTCTGCATGTGCAGTTCTCGAGGAAATTTCTTCAACTGTAAATGAGGAAAATAAAAGTCAACCTCCCTGCAATTATGAAGTTCACCACAAAAGAAAGACAAGCCCACAAGCATCAGAAAATAAAAAAAAGCGGCAGAAATTAGATAATTTTTTTTTAAAGAATTAATTCAGGTAATTTAAAATATTTACATAAAATGTAGCAGTTTACATGTTTGAAAATTTATGATTATTAATTTTGCAAAAAAAGTAATTCATTGAACTTTTATAATTAGGTCATTCAATACTTCATAATTGTAATTTTTCATTTCTCTCCCCCCCCTTCTCGAAACTCCAAAATGTCTGTAAGTAAGTCCGTAAAAGTTTCAGGGGATTTTTTGGGGTCCCACAAACACCCCTGCTATCGGTCACTTCACTCGCCAATTAAAGTAAAACCAACGTATTATAATTAACCTTACAGCCATGAAAATTCCATTCTACAGTTTTGAAATATTTCAACAAAATCTGCAGTAGTTCTTATACAAATATGTCAACAATTGATTTTAAACAAACATAGCCCAATTTCCATGAACTTACACGAAGTAACATCAAATTCGCAGTTCCTTTGTGCGAACATATTCGGCCTTTAATTGACATATAATGTTTTAAATATGTAGTTTGCACGAAAACCTTCAGCTTTGAACATAATCGATTCTGATTTGTTGCAACAGACTGAACACGAAGAAAACTGTAGGGAAAAAAATGTGTTGAAAAGAATTACATCAGTCAAAAAATTATTAAGTAGATAGAGTTAGAACTTAAAGGTCCTGATGGAAGTCAGAACTCAAGTAAGAAGGGAAACTATTTCACATGCTTGAAATAGTTCAAATATGACAGTATTTTTTAAATTGAATTTTAAAAAATGCGGTAATCGAGAGAGAAAAATGTATCACATGATAATTGGGAGGAATTCATCAACATCTCTAACAAGTATTTAATAACATATATAACAGAAGAACTTAAATCAGAAAAACTACAGCCTTGCACTGAACTTCATAACTGATATTTCTCACATTGATCCAATGACATTGTTATAAGGTATGTGTAACCAAATGGTGATGTAAAAAAGAAAAAAAAAAAAAAAAAAAAAAAAAGGTTTCTACCAATTATTTATACAGACTGAAGAATACACAGCACTATAATTGGAATAACAAGTATGTCCGCTTTAGTAAAATTAGGTATGGATGTTAAACTTTGTAGAGAGCAAACATATGATAGCGCAGAAAACCTATCAGAAAAACATTCAGGTGCTCAGGCTCGGATCCCGATCAATCCGATCTTAATACATGTCTTGCGCTGATGATTCTTTAAATTTAGTCGGTAAAGTTTTGCTGTATAAATTTCTAGTACCGCTTTGTAATGTTTTATATTTATGCAAACGTTACTTGCTGTTTCCTCTGTATCCCCTCATCGTTGGCAAATTTTGAGAAGAACTCTGAAAAAGTGTGAAAATTATTTTTAATTCTTTTAAAAGTAATTAAACAAAATATGTGTAAATCTCTAATAAATCAGACTGGATCGCAGTTAAAGTAATAAACAGAGGAGCGTTCTTCCACACAACATTTATTCAGGAACACCAAAGACGAACTGATACATATACATAATTGACATCACAGTTTCTTTTTACAAACATTACCGCCATCTATTGGTGATCTATGGATACACAATCCTAAACTTAACAGTAATTATAGTAATATAGTATCAAAACTTGCTCGTAGAAATGAAGTATATAAAAACAGTACCAAAAACATTAAAATATTCTTCAATTTAAATTTGCTAAATAAAAAAAGTCCAGTAAAAAAATTAAAACAGATTTATAAGGTCTTAGGCACTTTAATGACAAAGTGGAGCAAATTTTATTATTTTTAAAGAGAACTAGTTTGTATCGACGTTATACATTAGGAAAACCACAAAAATCTCATACAGCCAGCTCATTCGCCGAATCGAACTACTAGTGTTTAGCAGTTTTACGGTTCTGTCAATGTTGCTAGCCAGTTTAGCACGGGAACTAGTTTGCATTTACATCAGTCATTGGGAAGACACGAATTTAAAAATATTCTTCAATCCTTCTTAACCCTCTCAAATCATTACATCAATATGCAATTACAACTTTTAAGATCTGAAAACGCATGTCTGCGATGTTATCGTCATGTGATTATTTGTAAGTGCTTTATTTTTTACCTCGATATTTTCGACGATGATGTTTTCAAACTGCGAAGTTTTTGAGCCACTTTATTTTCGACCACGATGTTTTCTCCTTGCTTTCTTTTCTCCCGCAATGTTTTGTTCGACGACGTTTTCGCCTTGTATTGTTTACTCCATTACGTTTTCGTCCGTTATATTTTCGGTGTACACAGTTTAAGTTCGGAGAATACGCGATAGTTTTGATAACATCATAACAATAGTACAATAGAGATAAAAAAGCATTTGTTTGCTTATGGCTTTTGTAGTATTTCTGTCGTACACAATGCAGCAAAGTTTGAGCACACCAACATGTAAATTTTTTAAATGAAAGTGTCGCATAGTTAGATTAATTTATGATCCTTGGGAAGCAGAATTTGGTGCTTTTGCTCATAAGAGGATTTATTTAATCTGCCAGCCACCCTAAGTGTTCCGTTTTCGTTAAGGAAAGGATTTAAGCTACTTAAGTGACTATTCTTTCAATTTTTACCTCATCTAAAAACTTGAATTTCTCTTTTAAATACTATTCCCTGTACCAGCTTTACAACGGATAGCTTGGCATACGCAAATTCATCTCTAGTAACAGGACCTGATGACCTCTTACTTTGTCGACAGCTGGAAATAACCTACAAATAAAACTGAGATAATGAATTAGTTTTACAAAACTGTTACTTAAAGAAAGGAAATAGTTAATGAAATCAGCACTAGAAGTGATGTTCAGAGAACTTTCCGGAAATCTTTTCAGTTCACATTTGTAAAGTTCACAGTCTTTATCATCCAAACTGGCTTTTTCTATAACACTGATGTCAAGATTAGCAGGTCCACTGAATCATAGTTTCTGAGATAAAAGTTTGCTAGGCTGAACTTCTTCAGGATAGCTTCAACAGCGGGATTCTTCTCCGAACGGATATGTTTCCACTCGAGGTTCTCTGATAATACCTGAATTTTCGCAACACGATTTCCAACAAAAGTTTTGAGCCGATGAGGCGAAGAATTTATCCATGCTAATGTTACAGTCACATATGAATATAATGTTATCTTTTCATGTCTAAATTTGAAGAAGTCAGAACTCTTTTAACTTAGCAAGTAGAAGAGAAGCTGAGAGCTCCAAACCTGGCAACGACATTGAGACTTTAAAGGGGCTACTTCAGATTTTCTTGCCAGTAACTTTAAACACGAGCTATCTGGGTGAGTTGTAGGTAAACTACGGCTTCATATGCAGATGTTGAAGCACCTATGAAACCTACGACAGTCTTTTTGTCGGTTGTAGAATGCAAAGCATATCTTTCCAGCTTAAGGTTCTTTAAGTTTTTTTAAACTTTGAAACAAAGTGAGTCCGCTAACTATATATTTAGTTGAACCTCCAGCTAATTGCTGTAAATGCGTCACCTCTACAAGACCATCTAGTAGCGCATAATTGGTGGAAAATACACAGTACAAGTACATAAGTACTGGGTGCACTGTAGTTATATTCAATTACAATATTTTTAACAGACTTCCACGCCACCGCATATCACGCATTTTCATTTGCAATGTCATGCTCCACCCAGCAGTTTAGTCAGCGTACCATTGTTTACATACAGTGAACCATTTATAGCAGTGCATGTATGTGGTCATCCGCTCTTTTCTACAAGCAAATTGGCAATTTCTGCAGCAGCTAGATGGTTCCGCAAGCTGCGCAAACAAATCCGTCCTCCTCCGCGTCAGAGGATTCCGGCAGATGAGGTTGGAACGCTACGACGGAAGCATCGATGCAGCTCGATGTGATGGAACCAAAAGAACTGTGACCGTTTCTTTGATGACGTGATGCTATTCTGCTTCTAAAAAATGATGAACTGCATCTTTCATTTCCCTTTCATCCTACTTCCTTTCATTCTGTACATCATATCTCCATGTTTATTATTAAAAGCTATAAAATGCCACTACCTTCTTCGCCTTTAAGCCTAATCTCATCCTACATGTATACATAAGAAAACAAACCTGCAGATTTTAATAAAAACAGAACTTTAATTTACCAAAGGGAATGTTTTGACCGGAACCTAGACATTTGTCTTGTTTGTCTATGCTATAGTTTATAGTCATATGTATGTATGTCTATGCGCACCCCTCCACTCGCATTTCAAAACTTTTAGCAGCATCTGATAGTCAGAAATGGTTTCAGGACTGCGATGAATAATTTTTTACCCCTCTTCTAGAATTTGATACTAAACTGAGTAGTTTCAAACTCAAATTGCATCCAGTTCGAAAGTACGATATGAAAGAATCTGACGAGTCGACTTTTCTAAATGAAAAAATTTAACAAAATAAAAATGTTTAACTAAATTTTAAATTAAATATTTTATCAAAAAAAATATATACAGTAATAATAGTCAAAGGGAAAAATTCCAATTTATATTTCTTTTCTCTCTGAGAAAATTTCTATTAGTTATACTGCAAGAAATTTCTATTAGTTATATTCTGTAATTCAAACGTATTGAAAGCTAAATTTCAAGTAACTCTAATATGTTTACTTAACAACTTAATAACTTATTTTAACTTAAAAATAAACAAACTAAGAAAATTTTCCAAATAATAAAAATCTTGAGAATATATAATGACAATCTATTCTCAATTTTTTTTATGCATATGGGAAAAAGAAAATTTTTTGTATGCAGAAAATTACAAATTTTTTTCTTTCTCATTACGACACCTCATGGCGTTTCGATTTTGATGAAGTTTGCAACCTTAGAGAAAAATCACTGAAAACTATTTTTAGCATGAATTGTTGATGTCCATCGATCAAACTGATTTTCATTAATTTTTAACTGCGTGAAAAACTCGTCACATATAACGTACTCTCAAACAAAGCGATTATTCTTATTAGAAAAGTTCATAAATATGAGTATTTATCTTTTGACAAGTATGAATAAAATTTAATCAAATCTGCATCTTCAAATCCATAAATAAAATGTATATAATTTTATATAAATTAATTAGCTCCATCTGTAGATTTTATGCGCCGTTACTCATATTCATTTTTAATGGCAATGAAAATTATGTAATATCAGACTTTAAACCATTAAAATCTTAAATCTTTCCTTTAAATTCTTGTTGCAATAATGGTAATTTATGGGGAATGTATTGTACAAAATTGTTCTGGCAGCTGCATATGGCCTTATAGTTTGAGATCACTGAGCTAATTGATTAAAGTGCTAAGAGAATCAAAACCAACCGGAATTGCACAGAAAATAGAGTAAATCATTTTGGACATTTATCTAATGAAATGCCCTTAAGTATTAGAAATTAAGTCTAATAACAATAAACAGAACATATAATAGAATTTTGATGAAATAAATTTCTTTAGGGGCTCTTTGATATAGGAGACATTTCAAGTTATAGAGACATTGGAACTGGAAAAGCCGGAGAGATGAAAAATGAGCAATCGCCTTCGCCGGGAATCGAACCACGGACGTCTGGAATACCGGCCCAGCATGCAGAACCACTACACCACGAACGCACGTTAGGAAGGCGAGAAAAATACCTTATATACTCCCCCTTTTAAAGGGTGACTGGGGTTTTTTTTAGGGGACCCAATCGCCAAATTCTGGGTATACAGAATCATATCCAACACGCTTTTTTAGTTCGGGCGCCACTGTAGAGACATTAGGTAAATTGAAAAAGCCGGAGAGATGAAAAATGAGCAATCGGTTTAACCGGGAATCGAAACACGGATATCTGGAATATCGGTCTAGCGTGCAGAATCACTACACCACGAAGGCACGTTAGGAAGGTGGGAAAAATACTTTATAAAGTTAAAATTTGCAAAGAATGAATGCTTCACATTTTTAATTTAATTATAAAATTTAATTCAATATTAGAAGTATTAAAATACATAAAACAAAAATTTTTTTGTCAGACTGAATATAAACATAAAGTTTGAATCAAATTTTTTTAAATGAATGTTTCTCTGTTTGACTATCTGTGACTTTTTCGTTAATTTAGTGTAAATACTACGAACTAGATTTCAAATAATAACAAGCAATAAATAATAACAAGATAATAACAAGACAAATAACAAGACAAAGATTCTTTTTACAAACTGTTTATTGTCACACAGTTCAGATATCTTTAAAAAATCACTCAACATTTTTCAAGAAATAGTCATAACTTAAGCATTAAATTAAAGAATACAGTTATACACTTTGGTCTTATTTAGAGGTATTTTAAGTTTATATTACACAGGAAAAGATCCACCTTTAAGGTTGCTATATACACATAAAATTTGCAGATGCACATGAAAAATATCCACAAGGAAGACATACTCTGAGAAAAGGCACTGCAGAGGACATAACAATTGTTTTTATACGTAAAAGAATGATACAAGATTTTTAACTCACTGTTACTGCAATCAGCATACAACAACTTCTATAAATTTCATGCACATAATTGTACAGAAATTATTAGAAGCACAAATATAGACCACTGACTGCAAAACGACTAGATTAACTTTAATAGTACACAAGTCTGAAATATAGTTTATTGGAAAAAAAAATTAAAAAAAAAAAAAAAAAAATAAGGGCATGCAGAAAAGTTGATTCAAAAACATACAGGAAGAATTCGGATAATCAATTGCCAATATAAAATTCATTTCAAGAATAATTTGATATTTATGCAGACAAAATTCTATATTAGATTTGAAATTCATATAGGAACTAGGTAATGGTTTTACGTAAATGCAGAACTTAAAAAACTGCACTAATTGCCTTTATATATTATATACAAATTTTAATAATTTCAAGCTTAGTGGGATAATTCAAACACTGGAACTTCAGAAATGCCTTATATCAAGTAATTGAACTTCAAAACATTACCTATATTTAATTAATATATAAAATATATGCAAGTATTCATATGAAATGATTTAAAACATTTAAGGAATTACAAAATAAAAATGATAAAATATTGGTATTGACATTTTCTCTCAAGTACTTGAATATGTAAATAATATATGCAGTAAAATGACAAGTGAAATACATTTCATTATCTAAAAAAATTAAGAAAAGAAAAGGAAATTTTCTTGAAGCAACTTCATAAAGGGTAACACTACACAGGCTTTCATTTCATACTAAGTCGCCTTTGCAAATTTCTTTTAGAGGGAAGAGGCTTACAAATTATATTTTTTTGCCCTGTATAATAAATTCTTTTTTAACATTTATTTTAACAAATGCAAAATATCGCAACGATATGCATGCAAATTGAACTTAGTTCAAAATAAAGCAGATTTAATTTGCATTCATATTCAAATTAGCTTTGATACAAAATATTTTTAAATTAAGGGTTTATTACCATTTTAATATTAATTTCAAATAATAAATAATAAAATTTTTTCAAATATTAAAATTCTGCTTTAGATGCTTTCCAATTAATATATTTTTATTATTTTAACAATAGCCAATTATTTTACAATTTTTATGCGTAATAATATAAAGCACTACAAAATTTTAACATTAATGCTTAATACTATTAATATCAAGGTTATTACTATAAATATATTACACCTATTCCGTTTATTATGTTACAGAAAGTAAGATAATATTGACTGAAAAGACTTTTGTATATATATATAAAAAAAACTTTGATGAAATATTTTTTTTCCAATTATGCTAACATACAAATTGCATTATAAAAAATCTTTTAAGTCTATATTAGGTTAATTGTAAGCTACAATTACTTTTAATTAAAAAAAGAACGGGATTAAATGTTACAATTAAAAAAATAAACTTTTTGTATTTTTAAGAACATATTATTTTTTGTTATAACTTTAAGGTGCTCTAAAAAAGTGTAAAATAAGGAAATAATGATACTTAATCTATTTAAAGTTTATTTATGCATAATGTTGTATAAGGTTATTTCAGTCACGATTCTTCTCCTTCAAAACTGAATAAGATCATTATCTCCTGAACTGAGACATTCTTTCATTGGGCCATAATTTAATCTTTAAAAGAAATATAAACATGTATTCTGGAAGACTATCACCTACATTTTCAAACATACAACCAGGAATTAAAATAAAGTAACATTTATATATATATATATAAATATAAATTATATTAGCAACAGTGCTTAAGATAAAAATATTGTTTGCTAAAGTACATAATCATTTTCAACCAATAGTAACATTTTTATTTGCTTTCAATAATATTGTAGACAATAAAATGAAATAAAACAAAAATGATTTATTGCTCTCTTACTGCACATACATATTTACATAACTTCAATATTTTGACAACAGCATACAGCCCATTTTATTGATTTGTTACATTCCTTGTGTTCTGTGTTTAATTATTCCCACTATTAAAGCTTTTATAGAAGCTAGTTTTTCCAGCCCTATAATCTGAATTGCTCTCTATTTATGTACATATCTACAAGAACACTTTACACAAAATACGTAAGATAGCTTCAAACCAATCAATGCTTGAAAAACTTGCATTGCAAAAATTTTAAATGCACTATTTGTAATGAAAATAAATGTCATTACACAACAAAAATTAAATAATACTAAATTAAAAGAATTAAATATAAGATACTTAAAAATTAGAGATAAGTTGCCTTATAGAACTTAAGTAACTTTCACATTGAAAAGGATATTTGTACACTAAAATGTTTTCAATATATCATCTAATCTTACAATAATAAAAATAATTTAACTACAGTAAGAAATTTTCAATACTACATTACTCATTTCTTAAGCATGCTGCCAATCTGTTTTTAGTTAAATAGTTTTACATACATGAAGGAAACACTTACACACACATAATAATTTCACAACCAATATAGGTGCTGTAATTAAATAAATAATTTATTGCAACTTGAATCATTTGGGAAATGTCAAAATATAAGAAATTTTCCAGTCTTATTTTTTCAGCAATTATACACAGAAAAGTAAAAATATGATACAGATTTAAGAGTATTCAGCAATAATTCACAAACTTCTTCTTCTGTAGAACACTATTTATGTTGACGATTATGTGTGAGGAACGAAATATTTCTCAAAATCTCAAATTATATTGAACAAAACTATCCATGGGCAAACAACACTATTAATTTTAAGTGTTGAAAGAATATACACACGGGAAAACTAAGAATGCTTACTGCAAATCAAAATATTGTAATGTAATAATTTTAATTCTTAAAACTGTACAGTTTAGAATTTTACAAAATTTCAGAAGAGATGTTGGATACTTTGCACTTTTAACAGACATAATGAATCAAACCACAAGCTTCATTTAAAAACTTCTAGAAATTATCAGACATAAATTTACTAAATTTACCTTATTGATCTAATTAAAAGGGGATGCTAGGGACAAAAGTATTCAACAGACAAATGAGTTTGAAGAATTAGTTTCTGAGCAGGGATTAGAAATATACAAGAATTTGTTCATTAAGAATTTATTGGTATACATCGTATGTAGTAAATATCTGTTAAAAATTTGGAATATTTATTAATACCTGAGAAGCGTAAAACACAAAAATAAAGTTCCACAGCAACAGCTTTTCGGAATTACAGCACTTGTGTTCAACACACCGGAATGTTTCCTACATGGAGATAATTAACTTTTAAGGAATACTGAATGCTGGAAAATAAGTGTTGCTGTTACCAATGAACTAAATCTTATCATTAAACTGCATCTTAAGACATGGAGTCAGAAATTATCCATCTACTATAGAATAAGAAGATTCTTCTATGTTCTCATTTTACAATCACTCATCTAATCATTACCTAAAAAAATATCTTCCTCAAAGCAACATTTAAAAATATTTAGCAAATAAAATATATCAGAGTAACTTTGTATAAAAAATTATATTTACTATGCACAATATTCATGTCTAGATGAAGACTTATACACACATTAAAAAAATTGCAAGAAACAGCTGCCACAAATTCAGGTGAAGAATTTAACAAAATATACTTGTCTCAGTTTTGGCATGCACATATCTAATAAAAGGGAACTTTTACGTATTTTACTTTTATACATTAAATGAGTTAACAAAGGGTACACAGGAAAATTGATTTAAAGCTCTAAAAAAAAAAAAAAAAAAAAAAAAAAAAAAAGAAAAACGTATTAAATAAGCCTAAAAGATTTAGAGGATGACAAGAAATGAGAACTAAATTCAATTTATACAAAATAATAATAAAGGAAAGGATGGGATTTTAGATGAGTAGTCATTAAGTGTCCAGCAAAACTGATTGGTATCAGAAACACCATCTGAACTCTCATTAAACTGGTCTTTCTGAATATACTTCTTTTTATTTCAATTTGAAAAATCAAATAGCAACAAAAACAATTTTTACAACCTATTCAAAACTTAAAGTTCTTCAAAGAACTTTAAGTGTACATGTGTACATTTATTGCTAATAAACAAGAACAAGCCATAGTATTTAATTACACATTTTGCTTTTCAAACACAAAGAACAATTCCTTATAACTTGTGCTATATGAGTAATCCTACAGCACATCCAGAGTTCTTGAAGCTCATACACATTTCAGTTTCATAACATCCTAAAGTTGAGTGATTTATATAATGCCAGAAGAACATTTTGCACAGCCAGCCAGGGTGCAATGACATCTTTGTTCTGACATTGTTTTCATGGACTAGCTACTTTGAATTTTCAAAAATCACTCAATAACTTGGAGCAAAGCAAACGAAGAGTTAAATTTTCACTTTGCACTTCAAGAAAACATTCTTAATAGTTTGCAGCTAGCTAATTTCAGCAGTCTTAGTTGCCTAAATTATCAATAAACTAAGTTATATAAGCTACAGTCACAGTGAAGTCCTTGCTCTGCTAGTGGGAGAATGAACTGTGGCATCTACAACTCTGTGTTTCTCTCCATGCCCAGATTCAGGATCCTGCAAATAGTTGCATAATTTAATGAGCAGAAAACTTTATAAACATATAGCATTATGCATTCTATGAGCTCTCAAATTCAATATTTTTTTTTTTTTTTTTTGAATTTTCTAAATTTTTAAAGACGGGTGGAAAATATCTTTGATCATTTCTTGTTAGAAGTGTGAATAATAGTTTTTGTTGGGGGTGGGGGAATGCTTATAACTCTGACATTTAGAACAAAACAGTGTAATTGGAATATTTTTACATATATGTAATTGGAATATATTATATACAGTGGATGGACAAAAATATGGAAACATCTTGTGAAATGCATGTTTGAAAAGAAAGATTGATTTTAATGAAATATGTAGGTGGCGCTGGCATTTTTGACTACTGACGCCACCTATACAACTTCGTAAATGTGCTAAACAGTTCAGCTGTTGTCGGAGTACTGTTATGTGAGGTTGTCATTGCATTATGTCAGAGTTAACAGACTTCGAACGTGGGAAAATTGTTGGAGCACGTATGGTAGGTCCTTCCGTAAGCAAGGTAGCCGAGGTGTTTAGTGTTTCAAGAGGTACTGTATCGAAGATTTATTCCGCATATTTGAAAAGCGGAAAAACATCATCTGCTAAATCACAGCTCGGACGAAAGTGTGTCCCGAGTGATCGTGACAGACGATCATTAAGGGCAATTGTGACGAAAAATAAAAAGACCACAGCTGCAAAAGTTACTGCTGAAATGAATGTTGTGTTACCGAACCCTGTGAGTACCAAAACAATTAGAAGGGAGCTTCATAAACAGGGAATTGCTGGCCGTGCTGCAATTGAGAAGCCACTCATCAGTGATGCTAATGCCCGTAACAGGAAAAGGTGGTGTTTAAGTCATAAAGCCTGGACTATAGAGCAGTGGAAGCGAGTAATATGGTCTGACGAGTCTTCTTTCACATTGTTTCCGACTTCTGGCCGAGTTTACGTCTGAAGAACGCCATCTCAAGCCTATAATACAGACTGCTTGTTGCCAAGAGTGAAACATGGCGGGGGTTCTGTTATGGTTTGGGCAGCCATATTGTGGTTCTCTGCTAGCCCCATGATAAGTGTGTCAGGGCACATGACTGCCAAGACTTATGTGAACATTTTGGCCAATCAAGTTCATCCCATGGTACAAACTTTGTTCCCCGATGGTGATGGTGTCTTCCAAGACGACAAAGCCCCTGTTCACACAGCTCACATTGTCCAAGACTGGTTTTCTGAGCACGAGGATGAGTTGTCCCATCTCCCCTGGCCACCACAGTCACCAGACCTGAATATTATCGAACCTTTGTGGTCTACATTGGAACGGAAAGTGCGTTCTCGTTATCCACCGCCAACATTGTTATCTGAACTTGCTACCATTTTGCAGGAAGAATGGTATAATATTCCCTTGGCAAACATACAGGAACTGTATTTATCTATTCCGAGAAGACTGCAAGGTGTTTTGGATGCCAACGGGTTTCCTACACCATATTAAGCAAAGAAACTTGTTTTTTTTGTATATATTTTTGTCCAACCCCTGTACATATGTAATTGGAATAATTCTTTCACATGTACCCACAGAATATGAATCTTTCATTTTTCAGAAAGTGTAACATACTGAAAAACATCTTAGAAATACATTTAGATGAAAGTGGTAGAAAACAAAGTTCATGGTTTTTGGTATAGATGTAACTATATACATGATGATCCAGAAGACATTTAACTTTCACAAAACTCATATTTTAATGAATTTACGATCTACATAAAATTCAGCAAGGATTAGATTAGATGTATCCTAAGCAGTCTGCATAGAAATATATAACAATATGCCTTTTCACAAATTTTGTATATATATAAATATAAACTTTTTAATTACAATACTAAGCAGCATTGCACCTCAAGATCTTGAATTTATGTCTCTACTTTTGAACTATCACTTTCAAAAGTCAGTAATATACTGATAAATTATGCAACAATACTATTTGTAACACAGAAAAAAATCACACACTGTCTTCTGTAACATTCATACAAAATGAAGCAGTTTCCATAGTTATGCTCAGCTTATGACTAATATGCCATCCCTTTCAGCATGAATGATCAAACAGATCAAATACCTGAAATCCTCTGAACTCCAGCTGTGTGGTTATCTGCAGTGATATATGTACAGAGATCATCTACAAGGCGTATTCAGAAACTAAGTACCGTTTTGAAAAAAAAAAAAAAAAAAGTAAAACAATTTTTTTGAATCCAATTTTATTTTTACATGAAAATACATGTCTTAAACTATTTTTCAACATAGTTCCGCCAATGATCAAACACTTGTCATAGCGGGTAACCAGTTTTTGTATACCATCGTCAAAGAAACTTCCCGCCAGTTTCGATAACCACGACTCCACAGCATTTTTCGTGTCATCGTCAGATCCAAAGTGCTTGCCACCAAGCTCGCGCTTCATGTGCAGGAACAAGTGATAGTCGGACGGCGCCACGTCTGGGCTGTACGGCGGGTAATCGAACTGCTCCCAATGAAACTGTCGAATTAACGATTGAGTGACATCAGCAGTATGGGGCCGAGCTTTGTCATGGAGTAACACAATTCCTTTACTGAGCATTCCTCTTCGTTCGTTTTGAATCGCACGCCTTAGTTTTGTTAAAGTCTCACAATATCGTGCCGCATTAATGGTTTCATTTCTGGGAAGAAATTCAGTAAGCAAAACGCCTTTCCTATCCCAGAAGACAGTACACATGATTTTTTGTGATGACATTGTCACTTTGAACTTTTGTTTTTTTCAAGAATGTGTGTGTCTCCACTCCATCGATTGTTGTTTCGATTCTGGTGTGAAATGACACACCCAAGTTTCATCACCTGTCACAATTTGGTTTAAAACGTTTTCTCCCTCATCACTGTACTGCGTGAGAAATGTCAGGGCACTACCAAGTCGCTTTGTTTTGTGAACATCAGTGAGCATTTTTGGAACCCATCTGGAACACAGTCTGCGATAATTCAAGCGGTCAGACACAATTTCGAACAAAACATTACGTGAAATTTGTGGAAATGCCTCTGAAAGAGTTGTCATTGTGAAGCGTCTGTTCTGATGAATTGCTTCATCAACTTGCCTTACCAAATCATCGGTGACAGCAGAAGGCCGACCACTCCGAGCCTCGGCGTGGACATTTGTTCTATCTGCATTAAACATTCTTACCCACTTTTTCACCATTCCATCACTTATCGCGTATTCACCGTAAACTTCTGTCACTTGGCGATAAATTTCGGCCGGTTTAACATTCCTCGCATTCAAAAATTTAATCACGGCACGAGCCTCACAGTCAGCGGGAGAACTTATAGTCTTAAACATTTTTAATGTGCACAGCAAACTGAAAACACAACATAGAGCAATCAAAATGGCGACAATTGAAAGTCAGTGAACATGGAAGACTAGTGCGCATGCGCGGGACGCCTACCACAGCGCTGCGACGACGCTAGAATGAAACGGTACTTAGTTTCCGAATACGCTACGTATTTCAAGCAAAGACACTAAAAGATGGCATGCATTAATGATTCCTATAAAAATGCTATTTCTACAGCCTACATCTTATCTTGACCTTAAATAATGCCCACTGCCAAATTCAGCCTTCATTATGGTTTTTTATAAATGGACGAGATTAAATTATTTAAATATTCTTCATTTATTATGAGGTAATTTTTATGGATGAGGTGCTACCTTGCAAACATAACTGTAATTAAAAAGTATGCACAATAAAAATTCCCTACTGAAACGTAGTCATTCTGCATTACTACATACTAAATTTCACCAAACTAGAAATTATTAGAGTTTTCAGTTTTGAACCTTTTTGACTTACCCTATAGAATTTGAAATAATTCATTTTTAGTGAAGTTAACATAAGCAGCAATATTTTCTCTTTAAATGAGTATGTTAATTTTTGGAGTTTCATTCTTTCCTTTTCAATGATATAAGCAATATCCATTAGTTAAAAGCAATAAAATATAATTTCAACCTAAACAACAAAATAAAAGATCTAGATATTAAGCAAAAAAAAATTAACATGCTTAAATGCACCTAGCAAATATTTTTTAGAAACTGAATTTGATTTATTAATAGCAACAGTATATTTACTTAAATAACTAATTTAAAAATACTAGTTATTATAAAATAATTAGAAATTCAGAAAAATCTGTGATTCGAACATCCCACTGGTTGTAAGGCTATTTTTTAGACTGTTTATACAGAAAAAAGAAGTAGCTAAGAATTAAAAAATATGGTAGGGCATGTAATAAATATCCACAATAAAGATCCTTATCTATCAGATGTGGAATTATAAACACAAACTTCAGATTTATTAAGATTATTGTAGCCTATACCATTAATAAATCCAGAATAGTCAACCTCTTAAGAAATCTGCATTTTACACTTTCAATGACTAAAATGTTTATATGAAACAGAAATATCAATTTATATACTTAGTCTGTGATATTTATTCCAGAATTCAATAAAATGTACCATTTCAAGAGATTATATAATTAAAAATATTAGTTTTTATTTCTATCCAGTCTGAAACAGTTTACTTTTATAACATAAAGATCTATGCAATATTTAAAACAAATTTAATAATCACAGTAAAATAATCTTACATTGGTAGAAAACGCCTGACCTTCATTGGGACAGTCAGACTCACGAAAGGCACGAAATGGCTGATAAGCCTGAGACACAGGAGTAACAGGGTGCATTTGTTCTTTTCGTTTTTTTCTGAAACGGAAACAGCATACATGAATATATATAATAAAATGATTTATTTACTATCTATGTTAATTTGGAGCCTGATTAATTATTCTTAGACTGTACAAGAATATGGGCAAAATTTATAGTTATTTTTGCAATAATTAAATGTAATTTTTGACAGATTAAAGTCAGGAATTAAAAAATAAATAAATAAAATAAAAAAAATGCAAACACAAGAACACAGCTGCGCAAGCCTGGCTTAAAAAGATTTTGTTAAAATACATCATCTATTGACAATTAAAATACCTGACTCTCCTCCCCCTAAAAAAAATCTCCACTTTCATACTTTAAATACTGTTAAGAAATTACAAAAAATCCAAAAATTTCTTCAAGAAACTTACTTATAATGAACATAAACTGCAACAGAAATAATTACTAAAATGATGATCAGAAGAGTTACTCCTCCAGCAATGCTAGCCGTTTCAATCATCACTTGTTGCCTGGATGCTAAAAACAGAATATCACATATAAATAAATAGTTAAAAAATTATTTAATTAACAAAAATAAATTATTTCATATCACTTCCAGGAATCTAGATCTGTTTTTGCAATAACTTCTGATTATACCTATATACGCATTTAAATGCAATAGTCTCACATGAGAATCAAAGTTAATTATTATTACATACTTTGGCACAAGAAACTATTTCACATTAAGCTGTTTCAAAAAGTGGGATTAAAAAAATTAACAGCTGGTTCACTAACAAAATAAATGATAAAATTAGCTACTTATTGACTATAAATTGCATACATTATTATTACAATTTAATTTAAACAACTATTTCACTGAACTTTAGAAAGAAACAATGGGAAGTGGTCGAATCCCATCAATACTTGCATGGGCAAACAAAGATTAATTTATTTTTAAAGTAATTTATAGAAATTAGTCATTATTAGTAATTTCTAGGAAATTAAACTATCTATTAAACTATTAGTTAAATTGGAAAATTAAACTATCTTCATTTTTTGCAAAAGGTAAATGAAAATCAGGCTCATTTCCTTAATTTAATAATTACAGTACAAAGTCCATAATCCTGACTTATCAGGACTTCGGCTATTCCGGATTATAGATGATCAATTTAAATCTGGTAAGATGGCATGCAGAAATTATACAATTAAAAATATGAAACCGTAATTTATGAAATAAAGAGAATTATGATCTAAAAGGTATCAAAATTAAAAAAAAAAAAAAAAAAAGTTTACTATTTATTTGTTTACTTTATTAAACATTTCTTTCAATGCAAGTTGTTTAAGTTGCTTCGTTTTTTCTGCTAAATGCGCATGCGTAAAGCATACAAAAAAAAGTTTGTGGCTTTGATGTCCGGATTATAGACCATTCCGGATAATGGATGTCCGGATTATAGACTTTGTACTGTATTATTATTAAAAAAACATATCAATAAAATGAGCTTGTATACATTTTAATAATACAAATAAATCACATACCTAAATAAGATCCATCCAAGTCTTTAAATTCACATCTTTGGCCCACAAACCCGTTTGCACACCTAATACAAATAAATAAATACGTTTAATTTTAATCAAGTTAAATAATTATCTACTAGACAAATTGAATACATTTAAAACATAAGATTATTCATATTATAAAAGTTAAAAACTTAGTATTTTAAGAAGTGTTTTCAATAAAATATTTCTAAGCGTTCATATGTAGCAGTTTCTGAATCACATACATTTCTGATTTTATATAAAAATTAACAAGATAATTTAGAATTGGTTTAGTTCACAATTACGGTAAAGCACAAAAATGCTATCTATTTTTAGAAGGATTATATTTTAGAGAATTTTCCGAGAAAATCTGACTTTAAAAATGAGCAGCCTAAGCAACCAGCACATTTTTCACTCAGAAAAGAATTTACTGAAAAAGCAGTTACCATTACATTATTGGTTCTTCAAGCCTTACACTATAGTTTTTACTTGTAACTGATAGGTGCTCTAAGACCGTTGGCAATTCTTAAGACATAAATAAAATATGTGGCAAAGTACAAACAGTTGACGAGAAAGGAAACTTTGAGCCTAATAGATGAGCATTTATAGCAAGTTCTGTTGTTTGAGCTAGTTAAAAAATCACAAGCAGGTGGCATTCTCTGTGTCCTGAAAGTTCGAACATTTGAGTGTTGTTGAGGTTGGAGTTAGAACAAAATGGAGGACCACTGTGTAGCACACCTCCAATGAAAAAGTTAACAGAATCTTCGGATGAAAGCATATGTGTGGGTTCATAATTTCTCATGAATGGCAATGATATTTTGTTTACATGAGATGAAAGCTTAATGTAGTTTTCCTTGCCGACTTTTACAGGTAAGTCGGCAATAATCGCCAATGAAAATGCACTCTCAGATGTGAAGTAAGGATTAACAAAGCAAAGTACATGATACAGAAATATAAAATAAATTTATTAAGTAAATGTATATATTAAAAATCAAAATGTGTGATAGTAACATTGCATGAAAATACTTACTCGCAATTGTACAGAATAGATTCTCCTATTTTCACAGAGAAACAGGTAGCTCCATTGAGGCAGTACCACTTGGCATATGCCTCAGGGCAGGCATAAGTCTGGAATGTGATGTTCGGCCTTACTGTAGGTTGAGGAGGAGGTCTTGGCCTAGGGGTGGAACGTGATGAACAGGCACCTATGTGAGAGAAAATCATTTGAATTTTACATATAATATTTCAGTACCTCAACATTTCAAAATATATTAATCCCAATTTATACCTTCAGCTTTTGAATACACAGAAAAATAAACTTGAAGATACGTTCAGTATTAAATTGCACATGTGGAAGATATTACCGCAAGCAAATAAATGTGCAGATTTTATAGCTGGAAAAGACTGGTACTTTTCTGTTATTGGGACCGAACTCAGGAATGTACACACGTATGCATGTACGTACGTACGTGTGTGTGTGCGTATACTTACTTACACGCATACTTATTGTGCATACATAAATAAATTTCTAAATCCTATTCCGATAACAGAAAAGTATCCAAAGCAGTTCAGAATGTTAGAAAGAGGGGTGGTTATTTATACTGATCTTCAGAAAGGTTTTATTTTTTAAATAAGAGCTGCATAACAATAATAAATTAATAAGCACATATTTTAAGAGTACATCAAAACACATACTGCGATTAACATATAAACTCAAATATTTCTAAGTGAAATCCTTTTAGTTTAAATTACTTATAAGTATTATGGCAAATATAAATATTTCCTGTTTAAATGAGCATGAAAAATGCAGTGCCTTCCAGTAATTGATAAAATACAGAATCCATTTCTATAACTTTATCAGAAGTCAGAGAAATGCTAAAAAAAAATTACTTCTAAAAAGAAAATTTCTAAAAAGTATACTGAAAATTTCACATATAAGGACTACACTAGTTAAAAGTCTCCCTTACGGGCTGCCGCGAAAATAAACATCTGTCTTCACTCGGCAAGAAACAATCTGCAAATAAATCCACAAAGAAATGGGCAATTATCACGGTAATAATGGCACACGATTACGTTTATTCACGATCTTCCGTATTAGGTGGGCGCAAAACAAGAGTGATGACGGGCGATCCATTAATAACAAAGGCAAATAAAGTGCCCTGACCTTAATGTTGCTTAATTTAACGAAACAAGCAGCTCCATGAAATAAAGGGGAGAGGATAAGATGTTCTGGAAACTAATCGCTCGTTAGAACGCAGGTGAATTTAAGTTACCCACTTTCAAGTTATATTTTCAATTGAAAGATGACTAATTTGACTCCGGCTTACGGTAGATCGCGGTTAATATAATCATTCGGATACTGTAATCGAATTGCAGAAGTTCCGCCCGTTCATGTACGAAAACATGGAAAATACGTCGCTTACTGTAAACAGCATTCGGTTAATATTATGAAAGTATAAAAGAATAAATTATTTTTTAAAACTGAAATAAAGTCGCAAAATAAAAGATAGTCATCAAATAAGTTCAAAACAGTTTATAAAAACTATCAAGGTGACATAAATATCTCCAAGTAGGAGATAAATCGCCAAACAGTTTGGTTTCGATTTTAGTCCTCCATTTAAAATTAGGCAAAAAAGCAACCTTATTTGGCGTAGGTCGAACTCTGAAGGTGATAAGATATACGTCCCTCTTCTTCAGGAGCCAAAATAATTCTGGAAAATTTCACCCCCTCTTGTTCCTGGGAGGAGATTCCCTGAAAGTATTTAATTGCCAAACTAGGGTTGTTTTTTGTCTAATCTAAAAATTTTTATTGGCATGTTTTATTCCAATGAATGAGAGATGCTCTCCTTGTATTAAGATTAATAGCACAGTGTCGGTCAAATTAGTCAAATTCTATTGCTGTTTTGAAAGATACTTTTTCATAGACATTTCAAAATTCATAGCTGCATTCGTGGTACACTTTCTCAGATACCTCTGGGAAAGTGGATTTTAATTCCAAAGGTTGATGGCTTATAACTCCAAAAGCCACATATTACGGTTCGAAAGCCTGCACATCGCAAAACTTCGAATCGATTCATAATTTGTTGTTTATGGGACATAATAACAAGCATCCAAGTAACATTTCATTATTAGATAAGGTTTATTGGAAGCTTCAACTGTCATGATTAAAAGAAATGTGATGCACTTTCATCAGCTAATTACTTGATTATAACTGATGCAGACCTGCTTATTTTACAAAATTCAACAAAAGTACCAATTCACTTAGTTAGATGGTCATAATCAATTCGTATCTAATTATATGCATACATTAGACTGAAACGTTCTGCAAGTGAATGAAGAACAGCATGGAAATTAAAAGGCAAAAACTGATTCTTGGATAATGAAAGGGAGGGAGACATAATATGGAATAAAAGCGATTATAAAAAAATGACGATGTTCTGAAATTTGCGCAAATGCTGCTATTTTCTCATAACAGCTACAAACATTATTAAATGCGTTATCTTTACTTTCTCTGAACTTCCATTTGCAAAAGCTGATTCGCTGAATTACAATAAAAATTAAACTCCGGTATGACCTTCAAAATAAAAATTCGCACACATGTGTTGATATTCACACCACGGACTCACTCGTATGCTGCCACTTTCTGCCTAAAAAACATGGATTAGCGGCGTGGCTCGATTCTAGCAAAATCAAGTGACCATTTCTTGAGCACAATGCTTACGGATGCCATTCCTGTCACAAACCGCCGCTAAACCTGTAGCGCCACCTGTCCATGCTCTGATGCACACTGGCAGGTTTTTTTTTTTTGCCCTCTATTCGCCTACTAAGGCCAATATTTAATGAAATAAATTCCAGTGAATTGCATATATTCTAATAGATCACGAAAGTTTTTTTAATAAGAAAACAGATTGCATCATTACTATTAAAAAGCTATTTTATTAAAAAAAAAAAAAAAAACAAAGAATGAACACCTGGGGTTATTAAATATAGCAGAGATTGTGCTAATTATGGAGGATTTCCAAGTGGATAACCACGGATACACTTTGTTGGGCATCATTGCTAGCTAGTGCGTGCGTCCCAACGATTAAACCTTTTTAAAAGCTTTCTCGTTCTTCCCACCCCAACATTCTTCAACAATATCTGTCGAAAAGAATGCAACGCATCTGTCGCTACAATCCAATCAAAATTTTCAAGCTTTATTGGTAGATTTACTGGTAGCCATCCAAAGAACAAAAACCATTGTTTGTCAATGGATATCAATGGCCAAACATGCAAAAAATTAAAATCCACTAAATTGTATAATGTCGCAATGTGTTGAATTTTATGTATTAATATAACTATATTAGTTATCCAAATGTATTTTCGCAAACTCATCACAAAATGTTTTTTTTTTTTTTTTTTTTTTTTTTTTTTTTCCCCCTGAGAATGAGTCAGAGAAGACAACATAAAATAAAATCTCTAAAATCGACGGAGACCGCAATCACTAAAATCACAAAAATGCTAATCGCTCTGGCAGATTTCAGTTAAACTAATTTTTAGCAGCGCAATATGTTTTACAGAAATCCTACAAAATGAAAAATTCTCAGCTTCAAATAAAATGAAAGGAAACCTAGCAGAAGAACTATATCGAAAGTTTTAAAAAGTTTAGTTTAAACTACACTTTTGAAATCACGAAATTTTAATTCATTTACGAGAAAGAATTTCTGTAAAAGAATGAAAATAATGGTTGCATGGTTTGTAAAAAGCAATTAAAAAACTATCCAATTATTATGAGATCTTAAAAAAATTCCGCTGTATTCATCATATTAAGTAAAAAGGGGGAAAAATTGAAGAAACATTTACAAAAAATTGCAAAAAGAAACCTAAAAACTTAGGCTTTTGACGTAAGTTGCTAAACGGATTAAGTTCGCGGTCAGATTTACAAGCAGATTTTGTAATGTTGGCGTAATAATTTGTTTATGAACGAGATAATACGATTATACACAAGAAAAGCAATACATTCGTTTTCCGCCTACAATTCAGTGATGAAATAAATTTTCACGTGTTAAATGGCGTAACCGTGGTTATGATCAAAAATATCAAATTCAGAGGTTCATATTGAAGAAATTCAATTGTAAGCAATTTGACACTGATGTGAAGTCACGATTAGAATATGCAGTTCATTCATTGGAAGTGAAACATTTGACTTTTTTCTGGAAATTCATTTTATTTAACATACACTTTTGAGGAAGTGATTACATTAAAAATAACAGAGCATTTCGTGGCGGAGGGACAGAAACGGGATGAATTACTTATGGTTTTAACTACCGATGGCTTTCGAGCTGAATAAAAAAATATAATCTACCTAAAATTCCAAAAACACAAAACACTAAAATAGGAGTGTCTATTTTACTAACTCTATTTAGATTACCTTGTTTAAAATTTCTTATTATTTAAACAATGTCAATTCTAAAATTTTAGCAGCATAACAATCCGAAATGAAATAAAGATAAAACATAAAAAATTACAAGAAAAAAACAAAACAAAAAAATATGAAAAGTTTCAGATTTTAAATTACGTCCAAAGGGGCGTTTTTTTCCCCTCCCCTTTAAAAAAAAAGTTTTGTGTGTTACCTTTATTTATTAAATATCATATTCTACGTACTCAAACGATAAAATTCAGTTCAACAGCTATATCGCAAAATAATTTTAAAATGAGTCTATCTTTAGAATTTTCGATACACAGTTCCGCGCCCGCTGGAGATAAAAAGGTTTTTTCCCCGCCGTACAGTGTTGCCATTTGTCGCTTTGAAATCGTTTAGTTTTTTAATCAAAAATTCGTTGAATAAGAAGTCGATAATAAAACAAATTTCAATTTCAAATTAGGGCTTCCACATGCCCGTATTCTATAGAAGATTACGTTATTTAAATTTTGATGGCTCTAGGTACCGTTGTTTTATCACAGTGCAAGAAATATACATACATTCATGCAGATTCTTCATTCATTAATGTCTTTAAATCTAATACAGGGCGATAATATTTAGTGGCAACAATTTGAAAAGTGATTCATCGTTTATAGTTAGTTTTCAATGCAAAATGCCAAAACGAAATTAATAGTCCTTCAGGGCAAATTTCCCCTTTGGACTAATAAACGACATTAAACATGAAATTAAATTAGTATAAGGCATTCCCAATTAAATTTATTCACAGAACATTTTAATATTTTTCTACATCGCAGCGGAAAGTTTTACACGAAAAGTTGCGGTTGGTTTGATGCTAAACTATCCAAATGCTGTTCCGTATGATAATGCTTTAAAATTAATCATAGCTGTTTGGCACTGCATTTTTTAGCATAAATATTTACGCACGTTAAGTGTGATAAAATGGAGATGACGTAATATGGAGGTTGTCATTTACAATTATAAAGACAGTTTAATACACAAACTGACAGCAAAAGCCACCTGACCAAAACATTGTCTCTCGCCAGATATATTCATAACATTTTTAATTTTAATTATTCATTAAAGAATAATGAATAATTAAAATTAATTATTCTCCCCCCCCCACCAAGGAACCTTTAATTTTGCCTTACAAAATTCCAATTGGGAAAAACTACTTTCACAGGAAAATTAAATTAAATAACTTCAGGCTAATATTTATGAAATTTTATCTTTTTCCTATGCAGGTTAATATTTTAAGAATTATGTTAACATGACCCTAGATTTCTACTTCCAATAATAATTAATGATTATAATTCAAATAAGTATCACAAAGATGATAATAAAATTATCAAGATCAGAATAATATTCGATATAATTTCGCTTTCGATAACAGTTCAGAATAACTTTCGATATAATATTCGCTTCCATAATTTTTCCAACCATCTGCGATTGTTTCATAACTCGTTAACTGCAGCGTATTTTTTCCGGGGAGAGAATTGAAAAGCTAATGCATTTAATGAATAACAATATTTATGTTATTCATATAAGTTAAGAATAACATAACAATATTTATGTTATTCATATTATATGCATTTAATGAATATCAATAGATAATTTTCAATAAATTTATGCAATCATATGAGGTATTTTCTTCCTCTCTTCCTCATATTTTCGCAGTGCAATTGGAAGCCTACTCGACTCGTATTCGAGAGCGCCAGGATTCGAGCCCCGGCGAGGACAATGCACATTTTTATAGTCATTAAGTTATAAGCATCTCATGCTTATAACTTAATGACTCTGGTGCCCAAACTAAGAGGTAGCGTACGACAATTCGTCACCACCCCGATTTGGCGACTGGGTCCACTAATCCTCAGTCGTTCTTTAAAAGGGGGAGTATATAAGGTATTTTCTCCCTCCTTTCCGCATGCATTCGTGGTTAACTGGAAGCGTATTCGGGAAGTTCAGGGTTCGAGTTCCTACGAAGGCACTGCACATTTTTTACGTCTCATACTTCATAATAACCTAATGACTCTACCATCATGTTAAATGGTTTCTAATCATTGCCAGGTTTGTTTTAAGTTCTGCGATTAAATAACCGTATAATTTAAAAATGTACATTTTACATTTTGCTTGTTAAATGACAGTGTTAGTAAATATAATTTTGTTCCTCGTGTTTCATACTAGTCTCATTCTGAAACTAATGCAAATTACTATATATATGTAAGAAAAATAAAGAATATGCAAAAGATTAAATTAGCAGCGTAAATTAATTTCCCTTCTCTATTCTAAAAATAGCAACATTTATTTGCACTGCGTCATTTCGAGAAAAATTATGACATAGGTCATACGTAATTCTGGTGATGTAAACTGAACTAAAACTCAAGCAGCCAATAATAATTTTACCGCGATATTAACTATCCAATCAAAATGCTTTGAGAACCAAAACTAACTCAGCTTGACTTAAGATTTCATCCTGAACATTACGGCACTTGCTTTCCACGCTTTGGCCTAGCTAGACTGCTGTCTGTCTGCTACTGCTTTCTTGCTACAAAGTTATCAAAAATGTAAGCCTTTTGGAACAGGCACATTTCATGTGCCGACTTGTGTGTAGCCGCAACAAGCTGCTGAAAGTAAAACTGATGATTTAATATGCCTTCGCCTCCAATTTCTTAGTCATTATGGATCAACACTTCTATGCTATCAAAATTCCTGCTCCTGAATATATTACATATATATAACAAAAGAGAAAATTTTCTATCTTTTGCCCATCAAAAATTGTCTCAAGAGATACTTTGGGAATGGCTGCAAGAGAAAGTAAAATTACTTAATCTGCAAGAGAGATTCTACACCTGCCCCGTCCTCATCGTTTATAAATGCATTTTATTATTAGCCGCAGAGAGAAAGGCTTGACACCTGAATCTCCGCACCGGACAGCAGCAGGTGTCTGTCCGCCTCGCGTTCCCATACCGCTGCCGCGTCCGTAGGTTGGACGGCAAATGAGAGCCACAGAGGAAATAGGAAACGCGGCATTTCCTCCCTTTTGATGCAGAGATCGAGTCACTAACCTTCGGGCTCCTTTGTCGCCCACGCCTCTCACGCAACTGCGCGCTTGGTTTTTCACAAATCCAGCAGCATGGACGGAGATCGCCCTCCTACCACAGATAGACGAAGCGATCGACATAACAACACCGCAAACCACACAATGAAAGAAAAGAGGAAGGAAATCCACGGCTGGGATATACAAAGAGTTGATCTCAAACAAGCTACAGAGGTTAGAGAATTTCCATCCATTGGTCTACAGAGTTCCCATCCTCGTCTACAGTTCCCCACTTTTGTTTAATAAATACTTGATAAATAAATAATTAAAACACAAATGATACACTGTAGGTCTGAAAAATACACGGGGTCTGTTAGATAATGAACACACATTCTTACTTTCGGCGACTGCAAAAGGAAGAATAACGACATCAAGAAATATCGGAGCCAGATATGGGTAATAAATAAATATGCTCGACGTGAATTTAAAGACAAAAGGCATGGATGATATTCTAGAGATATCTGTCTTTTAATCAATTACATCCCAAACATAAATAAATACGTTTCTTAAAGTTTTCATGGAAAAGCTTTGTATGTTACTTCAGAATATCAAGTCAGAACTATCTTTTAGCTAATGACATCCTTTACACTGATGAGAGACTTTCAAAGGAAGATCGCAGCTAAAGCATTCACATGCAGCATTTCATATAGACAACAGAGACTTTGTATTAGCTCAGAAGGACTGTTAGTCTCGAAACAGTATTTTGCATCGAATCGCTGTAAAAGGCTGAATCATTTTTCAAGTTGTTCCCACCAAATATTATCGCTCTGTATTATTTAAAAAAGAAATCAAATAAAGGAGGATGTGTATGAATGTAGGTATGTTTCTCGCATTATGAAGAAAAAAAAAAAGAAAGACAGTACCTAGAACCATGAAATTTTGAGTAACGTAATCCTCCACCCGAACATGGGCACCTGGAAGACCGAATTTTGAACTTGTTTTATTAGTTCACATTTTGTAAAACTTTAACGAATTTTTGATTAACAAACTCAACGATTTCAAAGCGAGCACTGTACAGAAGAAAGGCATTTTTATTTCCAGTGCGACAGACTGTATTGGAAATTCTAAAGATGTGCTGTTTTTAAATATTTTGTGATATTGCTGTTGAATTGAATTTCATGTGGTTTAAGTGCGAATAACATGATATTTAATAAATAAAGCCACAAAAGGTTAAAAAAAATCCCATTTGGGCGTAATATAAAATCTTAAAAGCTTTTTCTTTTTCTTTATTTATTTCCTAATTCTCCTAACAGAAATTTTTTTATCTAATGCAAAAATGATAGTTATTTTTATATATGCGCATTTTTCAGAAAAAAACTCCACTTAAAATTCGAGAAATGAGAACAATTTCAAAGCTGGCGAATTCAGTTTAGACTGATGTTTTAACAAAAGAGCAGTTTTTCAAATGCGGGGTTATGAGTGATAAAATAGCTTTCTTCCCACTTCATCTAAATAAGCTGCTATAAATCCAAATGCCTTGGTTTGCCATTATCAAGAATGAAGTAATTTTCTGGTGCAATCAGCAGGGCGAATAAAAAGCAAACAATCAGGGAGAATTACTGGGAGGGGAGCAACAGTACTAACGGGTAGAGGGCGCGCGTGCAGCATGCAGTACGCGTGCCGTACTACTGCTGCTACCACCTGGATGCATACCCTCCTCACCTGGTGGGGATAGCGAGATAAGACGGCCAGTTGCAAAAAGTGGGGGCACGACGACAGCTGCCCGAAGCTAGAGGGGAAGGCAAGAAAAGGAGAATTTTTTTTTCTTTTTCATTTTTTGAAGAGACAATGTATAATAGGGTGCAGGCGGGGGCACGTGCTCTTGCCTTTCGAATTGCGTGCAGGACTTCCAGAGTCCCTTTTTTGCTCCCGATCACTGCTGACCCAGCGGTCAGGCGGAGGGAAAAGAAGAAGGGTTGCCAAAACTGGCTTTATATCGCTAAACTCAGAAAGCAGCACTAGCCACAGTTATCTAATAAATCCTCACAACATCTAATGGAACAGCAAATAGCATTATTAATTTATTTTATTGACTGGCATTAAAATGGAATGGGGCTTAGTTACAAAACCGTATATACATTTTAAATTTGGATAATGTTAGCGTCTTTAATGACTTCTTCTTTTTTTTTTTTTTTTTTTTTTGTTCAAGATCGGAAAGTGAGTGGGCTTCATGCATAACTGATGATTCAAACAGGTTACCACAATGAAACTGCAGTCCATGTTTACGGTTCGGATCCCATCCCAAATCTTTTCTGTTTTCATTTCAGTCGGTAAAAATCTGGGTTGACACAAACAAATGCATCTAATGCAATCCTCATTTATTAACTACTATTTCCTATGTTGCGATTTATTTAACTTTATCTGAAAGTAATATTAGATCAAGCCCACAAATTTTATCATGGCCAACAGACAAGGATTGCGACTTAGGCCTTGGCTAACTTACAGGTGACAGTAAAAATCTTCTCCAACTTCGTCGTAATTTTGAAGTAGTATCCCTCGGCGCGTGGATCGGAGGGTCTTCAATCAACCTCTCGAAAAAACTTTCGGTACGAAAGCATTTTCAGTGCCTTCATGCCATAAGGACACTACACACTAACAAACCTCTATGAACCTTCCGGGATTAGGACTTGAGCCCAAGCCAGGGCAACCGGCTTCCCTATCACCGTGTCAACAGGGTTGCACTATTTTGATCTGTTGTATTAATAGGATACTATTTTAAGAATCATCTAATAACTTAATCATAGTCTATTAGCTAGCATGCTTACAAATTAAAGCATGAAGAACAGTAATAAGCTTTCCCCAATAAAAAACTTTGTACATGCATTATATTTTTTAAAAAATCAGCTTTTCTTCACATTTAAATTTCTGCTCGGAACGGGTTGGCAGCAAGCATATTTTGGTATTTTTCGAAGAGGCATTATTATAAATTTAATATATACTTAATTTAAGAAAACCAAATCTTTCTTGATCAAATTCAAACTTTTTTTATGGAGAGCACTGGTCTTGATACCTTGACATTTTTCTGTGCGAAATTTCAGCCACTTCAGTTTGATTATCCTCAAATTTCAGATATAAAAAATGCTATAAGCAAGGCTTTGCAATTGTTTTCATTGCTTTTTGTTCAAATGTTTTGTTTATTTTAGATTCAAATATGTCATTTAGTTAATTCTAAAAAAAAAAAAAAAAAAAAAAATTAAACATCATTAAAACAAGCCACCAAAAAAGCGTCATTAGAGCTAACTCATATAACTAATTTTTTAATATCATGTTGAATGCAATATTAAAATCATATTTACTGCTACACATATCATTATATTTATCGGTAAACCACCGATTTACTCTGCAAATGAACACTGATATTTCAAACAAATAAAAGGTAGCAGGAATTACAACAAACATATATTATTTCCTAAACATAACGCTGAATTTACGGTACTTCCCCCTTTTATGGAATGATGAAGTGAAAATTAAACTGACTTTCGGACATAGGTAACGTACGAGTATAAACTAACACATAGGACCTAAGAACTTGAAAGAGCACTGCACGCACAGGAGAAAAGGAAAAATACATTTAATCCCCTGCGCCCTAATGCATTCTTTCTAACGACGGTACTGAAAACAATAGGCGAACATACCGATCAAGAGATGATAGAATTTTATCGACAATAAACAGGACTCCTAGTCGACCTCATCGTCCATCTAGTAAGCAAAAACGACCCGATGTCCAGAAAACAATAGACTTCTGCCAGCATCTGTCCGCCTACACGATGGCACCCGGGATTCCGGATAGAACTCGTATCACGCTTTGGAAATATTCGATAAGAGGGATGGGAGAGGGGAGGAACAAGCAGGATCACCTGGACGGGTGGATGGTTTGTCCTCGCCATTGTCCGTCCACACATAGCAAACAGAAACCGAGTTCAGATAACAGCAGGTGGCATCGAAAGCGCCACCTGCTGGATGCTTTTTTTTTTGCCCTTCCATTTTCGATATTTCTCTTAAAAGATTTTAATGCATTTTTTGTTCGTTAACTACGCTGCGAATCAACAACGAGTCGTCCAAGCAGTTAGAAAAATGAAATTCATACATATAGGATAGAATGGACAATTTGCTATTATGAATACTATAATACTAAGTGAAACAACTAGAATAAATACTTCATGTCATTAGCAAGGGCGGGAGATGGAAAGACTATGAAAGAAAAATCCGGTGCATACTATAATTTCTTCATTTGAGAGACAGCAACAGAAATAGCACATGATATGAAAACACGAAATAAATACTTCTGTTAATACTACACGAAATATGAATAACCCATAAATATTGCATTTTAACGAACTCGTGCAACGTAAACAACTATTTTATCATAAGAGAATGAATGAAGAGACCCTCCCTTTTCTTGTTTAAACCGTTATAGAATTTCAGTATCAGGTTAAAACTACATGAAGAAGAATAGATTCAATCTAAATCAAATAAAAAGTGATACAATCATTCTGAATGATTTTATACTTCTACTAATTGCTTTATGCACGTTATTATCACGGCAAAGAACCATCGAGGCAATTACCACAGAACTTACTGAAATCATGTATAGATAAGATAATCAGATTATTATAAAGGATGGATGATATTTTATCATATGCTTCGAAGAAGATAATTATTATGTGAAAAATATCTAAGAGGGCTAAAATAATCTTCTTCTCTAGAATAGATGCGCAGCTTCTTCGCATCTTTCTGAGTAAATCCATATGTACGCCACATGTCAATCATAGTTCATATAAAAATAATAAGTAGCATGTTACTTTCTTTTAAACCTTCATTCGATTAAATGTAGGATAAACACGCCAATTTTTCTTTAAAACCGGATGGAATTTAACATTAAACAACCATTTCTATTTCAGGGAAACAGCTCTATGCACTTCAAGGAACTGTGAGGGTCACCTTCTTCAAGACACAAAAGTACTATACATCATTTCATCAGACACAGAGCTTAAAAGGGCCACATAAAAATAAATAATAATAATAAAATTCTTTATAGGTTAGATAATTCCCCTTTTTAATTAATTAATTATCTTTATTTTATCCATTTAAAGAATGAAATTTTGGTAAAATGCCGCAGAATATTTTCGTTTTTGAAGAAGAGTATCCTGTGTTAGATTTTTTTTTTTTTTTCAACATGTACAGAAATGTTTCTGAAATAAACTCTACACAAAGGTTGAATTTTGTGCAATTTTAAATACATTTACCACTAAAGGACCAGTTAAATAAGTTAATGGACAAACGACTAAACCTAAATTAATTTAATAAAATTGCAAATTTAATTTGCGTTACATTTCATTTTCAATATATTTAATATAGGTATGATTGAAAGAACACGAATTACTAGTGATATGTATACCATAGTTATCACCCCATTCCAGTTTTAAGTATCGTAGTTTCCGCAAGCATTGACTTTCATTCCTGCCTGACAGATCCAGTTCATAATTAGAAAGAAGCGTAACGGTAGCTTTTCAGTAGGAACTTCCGTATCCTATTAATGGGCCGAGAAATGACATTTACATTTTTTCTTCTTCAAGGCGTATAAGGCGATCAAGTCCTCTTAATTTTCTACCGGAGGTGAAAGGCTGTGATCTGGAACTCCCCCACCAACAATACTATTTTGTTCGTTTATGAAATCGTATGTCTAAGAGGGAAGTAATAACCTAACCTTGGGGAGCTATTTTAGGAAACTGATTAAAAGAAATGATGAAGAGGCCCATCCCACCCACAACGTAAAAGTTTATGAGCTGCTATATATAATTTTTTTTAAGAAAGCAATATAAGTTAACCTCCAATTCCTAAGTGCATGTATGTGTGTGTGTGTGATGGGGGAAAGTACGAGGGACACCCCCCCTTTTTTTCATTTTAATTGAAATAAAAATAGAATAGATTATCTTCATTCATATATAGAGGGGGAAAAAAACCCTTATTGTTATTCATTAGAAGCACTATAGTCACTTATAAGCTAGGACTATAGACAAAAAAGCGAACAAAACAAAAAAAAAATATATATATATATATATATATATATATATATATACTTTACAGTACTTATATAAATTATAACCCTGAAACTCTATTAGCTTTAGTTAATCAAAAAATAGGTTACATTATGCTCAAATGAGACATTTTAAATAAACTTTTCCAGTTAACTCAGACAAATGGAATAGTTACATACAAAGCCTGCATTAACACCGTTTTTAAACGATTGCTAACGGTCTACACTTAAAATGCCGTGCTTTAACAGTAAAAAGGCATTCTTCTTCCAGCTCTTTAAAAAATTTAGATTTTCAAGGACAGATGCAATATTTAACTTCTTATCCAATTTGCTGTGATTTCAACGCAGCATTTTGGAGGGGAGGGGAATAACCTCTTCCTTTTTTTTTTTTTCATAAAGAATTTTTTGATTTTTTGATTAAATAACTGGAGGAAAATAATAATAATAAAAAAAAACTTACAGTGTAAAAGAAAATAATGAAGTCGTTCAAGTTACACTTATTCAGAAAATGCGAAAAATTTAGTTAATGTGGTTTGAGGACTAATACAGATAATCGAGACAGATGACAGCCTAATATGTCATAATCACAGAAATATTTCATTACAGTCAGCTCGAAAGTTAAGACTAACGTTAAAAGTTTGCTCGTTTCTATGTACTTTATGGCCTAAGGAAATAAATATTCAGCAGATATTTAAAATCTTGAGATTATAGCCTCGTAACAGTTCAGCAAGTTCAGTTTCAAAAATAACAGAAACAATCTTTCAAAAGTCCAGTTATGAAAGGTCTCTATTTTTCGCGTCACATTAAGTTACGCTTCCAGATTGCTTGTTCATTCATTTAATGAAGCCATAAGCTTGAAAAATACTTTTTCCAAGATACTGCTTTCTACGTGGCATGCATAAGGTTTAAATTTGCCTTCTCACTTAAGTTTTTCATTTCGGTCAGAATATTCATAATTTTTTTAGCATGGTCCAGGATTACAGAGAATTAAACTGAGTTAACTCGAATTGCGAAATCAAGATTCTAAAATAAAAATGTAAAAATATCTGAAATAATTCTCATGTATCATTCTTCAAAATATACTCCGTAATTTAAAGAACATTCAATATACTTCGTAACTGGGAAATGTGTTAGTAAAAAACAAAATAAAGTTCTTATCCTGCACAGTAAAAAACAAAAATAAAGTTCTTATCCTGCACAGGATATGAAGAAAAGAGGTGCAGGAGCGGGGAAATGCGAGCAGTTGATGACGAACCGACTCCCTGAACGCATCAGAAATCCGACTCGACTCATCATGAGCGGACGATCCGGATGATGCAGACGATAGAGGTTGCCGACTTCCGACTGGCCACGCGAAGACATTTCTTCTAGTCACGCCTCCTTCCCTCTTACGCACAGCTGTAGCACATGGGAATCAGCTGTGTTGCAGTCACCTTCCTTTTGCGCCAACGCAACGTCACTGTAGTACAGTAGACACTGTTACACGAAAAATATCCGATATCTTGTTCCTTTAATTGTATATGGAGCATTAGTAAAAAATATTTCTCAAAATTTAAATTTAAAGAACGTAAAGGATGTTTTTCAACTACGGAAAAGCACGGGATAACAGCAGTTACATCACCTCTGAAAGTGAGAAAAGACAAAAGTCAACTTCTTCGTAAACTGTCATTCAATTCATTCTAACAAATTTTCTTCTTAAAAAAAAAAAAAAAAAAAAAAAAAAAAAAAGAAAGATTTTAGATTTTAAATTACGTCTAAAGCGGCTTTTTTTTTAGCATGTTCTTTGCACTTAAGTTATAAAATTTAAGTTCAACAGCAATGTCGCAAAATAATTTTTAAATGAGCCTATCTTTAGAATTTCCGATACACAGTTCCGCGCGCTAGAGATAAAAAGGTTCCCCCACCGTAGAGTGTTGCCATTGCTCGCTTTGAAATCATTGAGTTTGTTAACCAAAAATTCGTTAAAGTTTTACAAAATGTAAAATCGATAATAAAACAAATTCCAAATTTCGGCTTTCAGTATGCCCCTATTCGAAAGAGGATTACGTCATTCAAAACTGGATGGCTCTAGGTAACGTTGTTTAATCACAATGCGAGAAACACACATACATTTATGCAGATTCTTCATTATTTAATATCTTCAAATATAATACACGGCGATAGTATTTGGTGGCAACGATTTGAAAAGTGATACAGCCTTTTAAAGTTTTCAACGCAAAACGAAAACGAAACGAAAACGAAAACGAAAACAAAATAAAGTTCTTATCCTGCACAGTAAAAAACAAAAATAAAGTTCTTATCCTGCACAGGATATGAAGAAAAGAGGTGCAGGAGCGGGGGAATGCGAGCAGTTGATGACGAACCGACTCCCTGAACGCATCAGAAATCCGACTCGACTCATCATGAGCGGACGATCCGGATGATGCAGACGATAGAGGTTGCCGACTTCCGACTGGCCACGCGAACACAATCCCTTGGGACATATATATATATATAAATGCGATAAGCTCTAAAACAAAGTTTAAAAAAATTACAGAAACTAGTATCTCCACAGCAAAGTCTTTGATGCATCAAAGTAAAAAATGATTGCTTTATAAACCAGAGTGGATCATGAGTTACCTGTTTAACATTGACTAGGAGATCATGACCTCTTTAGCACGTTCCAAGTCTGTTACTTCCTAGATTTTACGGCTAGAGGCTGAATTTTTGATCGGCAACAATTTTTTTTCATTTATGTGAACTGCAAATTTCAAAATCCTACAACTGTAATTCTCAATGTGTGAACAGCGAAAAGTTTTAAAGTATTCTTCTTCTTATATTGCACAAATAAATATAAGTGTCTGTAATTACGAATTAATTTATAATTTTCAATTAAGTATTAACAGTTATGTATATTTATTTAATATTACATCATTATCACATTATTTTACTTTTAGGATCTTTTTTTTCCAGCTTTTCTCTCGCCTCTAATACGTCCCCTATGCATATGGGTCAGGAAACTTAAAATGTTTCGAAATACTATCCTTGGCTTTGCCTGTTTCAACATTTGGGGGGGGGGGCAGGACATCTAACTGACGTTCGGATGTAATACTGCGTGAAAGATATAATCCAATTTAATACTTTTTCATGAAGAACACTGAAATAGACATTCAGACGAAAGATAAAGCTACAGGCGCAATCTAATTCGACCTACAATGATACTGCAATGCAGATTCATGGTTTTGGCGACGGGCCGAAGTCTACATCAGGAATTATGCTTACGTTATTAAACTGAGGTTAAAATGAATGGGTCTAATGACAATACGAGAAGCGAGACACACATTTTTCAAATGAAAAATTAAAAAGCGTCCTTATTTTAATTATTAACAAAGCTTAGTTAAATGATCAAGACAAAAGCACAGAAAGGTTACATGCATTCACGGAGGACTTTCAAGGAAAAATAACCTGTAATTACGTTAAGCATGAGGATGCATTAATAAGAAATACGAAAGAATGAGAGGAGTAACAGCAGACGTATCAAATTTAAATTAACAGGATATATTACGTAAAAGTTTCAAAATGTGAAAGGGTTACAAAGGCAACACTAGTTTCCTTTTGCAGAAGCTTGACTACGAACAAGAAAGTAGGGCTTGTAGAATATTAGGTTACTTTGAAGCAGAAAGTATGAAAAATTAGCAATGCCCTGGCCGGAACTCGAACCTGGACCTCTCGAATACGCGCCGAGAGTGCTAACCGTTACAACACGAAGGCATGCCGGAAGGAGGTAGAAAATACTCTCGAGGCCTGAAGAAACTCTGGTGGAGGTCCATAGTGGCTATGAGAAGGCGGCTGAAATACAGAGGTATAAACTTAAAGATGTTTAAGTGAAATACTTATTTATTTATTTTTTTAAGCTCAGTTAAAACCAACCTCATTTTGTCCTTCAATATGAATTAGTTATTTCTCGGAAAGAACTCCTCCTTAGGATAACCTTGAATGAAAAATACTTCAAGCATTTATGTATATTGTGTCTGCACCTTGAATTAAAACAAATCTGACAACTTGAAGATTCAGTGACGTGAAAAACTCTATTCAGAGATTCATATTTCAGCATAATATTTCAAACTAACCTCTCCCCTTACATTTACCTACCAACTACGAAACAACTGTAAATGTTTTTAGAATAAAAAAACAGAATCAACCAAGAATTAAAACTCGTATTAAATATAAATCTTTTTAAAAAGTTCTAATGAGGTGAGAAAATTATAAGGAAACTTTGTCAGTAGAAGTTAAAAATACTAAAAACTCTACACAAATTTATTACTATGTAAATTTAAGCCTTTATATTCTTTAAGAAAGCAGCATTAAGAAGTTTCTTTTCTTAAAGAAAGAGGTTAGAACAATTCTAATATGACACGTTAAAAACATTGAAAAACTAATGTTTTAGAATCATTCTATCAAATTAATGTTTTAGGATCCTACCATCGAGACATCTGAATAAAAAATTCAAAAACTGCCGCCGAAGTGAAAGTGAGTATTTGTCGATTTCAAGCATAAAAACAGCGGACGCATTTCTAATCGTTTAAAGAGTTGCCTGCATGTAAAAACGCATCCGATTCACCGGAACCCGCGAAAAGGATAACGTGAACAGTCGTTCGCGCGAATTCATTCAAGGTTTCAAAGGGGGGAAGAAAGACCACGCAGACGTCTGTCCGTCGGATAAAGGAGGAAATCTAGTGTTTCGAGAGGGGCCCCTTTTCCTTCCGGGGGGGCATGTCGAGGCACGCGACATCTGTACGTGCCCCAACAGGAAATGAAATGCATCTCTGTAGTATTCTGCACAATCCATTACACTGGTGGCATATGCTGCCTCTCCCTCCCCTTATAGACCCAGCTATGGTAACGGGGGGGGGGGCAGAAGAAATAAACTTCTTTGGTCGTCCACAGGAAAAAGTAAGATCCATGTAACTATTGCGTAGAAAGAAATAAGAATACCAGCTGCAATACATTCAATACTTAAGTTACATCAATATTAAGAATCCCAGAACGCCTGCAAGCTGAAAAAAATTTAGGATACATGCGAATGTAGAAACATGGAATTTCAACTCCGCTTAGAAGTAGGTACAGCTGTTACCAGTTTTTTTTTTTTAAGTGTTAAACAATGGAAATTCTAGAGATTATGCATTTATATAAATCAGATGAGGCATTTTATACTTAATAAAGGCAAAAGCATTTACGCAAACTAATCAATTATACAAAGGGTAAATTGGTTGAAAAATCTTCCCATTAGTTCAATGATAGTTGTCTAATGCAAATACGGTCGCAATCTCCCTCTCCCGCCAAAAATGTTTTTAGAAGATAGATGCAAAAACTCCCATACTGATACAGAAAAACAAAAAATGTATACTTGAATCAAAGGCATTAAAAACTGAAATATAATTGAAACCAAGCATTCCATAATTATATTACTTGTACAATATCAGAAATTTTCTTGAATAACCAAAAATAAATGAAAACTTTCAGAGCTTACTGCAGAGTTTCATTGCAAGAAATGCTACATTAGCTTCCTTTGATAAAATCTTCCCACCCCCCAGGTAATTAAAAAAAATAAATAGCATACATTACAATTTCTTTAATATTTATAAACTAAAAGCTAAATAAGAAGCAAAATTGCTTCTAAAAAAAAACTTCATGTAATTGTCAGTCTGACTGTGTTGAACGTTCAAGATTCGATAAACTTTTACTTCCACCACTTATTCACCATTTTTACTCGCGTTATTTTTCGCCATGTTAGCAGAAAATTCTAAGTTTGTTTTAAGTATTCACATGATTTTCTCCTTCCTCAAGGCATTCAGAAGGCGAAGTTTCCTAAATTTTAAAATGAATGTACCTGTTACCGTGAAAGACCGAAATTGGAGAATGTCGACTTTCACCGGAGAATATCAACATTCACCTAATACGTCGGTGAAAGACCGAATATTTCACTACATTCTTGTATATTCGGACCCTCACCGGTGTATATCGACAATCACAGATATGCTCTGGTGAAAGTCGAAAACAGAGGTCATAAAGTGCCATAATAGTTTAAGTTGTTGCAATAAATAAGATTTGAATCACATAATTTAGTAAGTTTTTTATGACTGTTATTTTATTTTGTCATTTAGAACGTACTGTATAATTAAGTAAGTTTTTAACTTCTATTATTTTCCTTTCTCATTTTGAATGTATTGTGTGTTTTAGGTTCTCATGTTCTTATTTCAAGTCTCAAGTGCGTTTATTCGCGACTGAATTACGGAGAAGAAAATATAATACTGTTATATGTTCAACATTCACCATTAGTACATAGTGAATGTCGACATTGACCGGTGTAAGTCAGAAATAAGAGTATTTGGAAAATATTTCGGACATACACCAAGAGACTATGTGAATGTTGACATTCACCGGTGAAAGTCGACATTCTCCAGATTTCGGTGTTTCACCGTAGCATACTCACGTAGAGATTAATCTCGTCGAACTGATTGATTTGAAAGTCCTCCACGAAAGCATTCCTCCCCTTAGGCAGAAAGTCGTCACATATTTTGCCATAATCAAATAAACGTATTAATTGATTTATTCGTGAATTTTCGGGTGC